>NC_068939.1:92718566-93018566 GCF_016801865.2 Culex pipiens pallens | reverse complement strand
CCATTTTGTTTTGAGAAACTTACATTACGCTACCAGACAGAAAATAAAAAAAAGTCTTTCCATATTCCACAAGAATTTACAAGAATTTGAAAAAATGGGGAAACAATCCGGAAAATTGCAGAAGGCTAGTTTTTAACTCCAATTATATTAAGGGGTTACATACATGTAAATCGGCCAAATTTCAGAGGTTAGTTTGAGCACACGCTTAAACTTTTTTTAAATCTGTTTTCAGGGCATTAAAATATACATTTTTATCTATCAATAAAATAAATTTGAACACATTTGGTTGTATATTTGCCGAGATATAGCTATTTTAAGTTAGCAGTTTCAAAAAACGGGTGCCACGATAACTCAACACTGCTTTGACCAATTCGGCTCAAAATTTTGGTGAATACTCATTATTTTAAAAAAAGATAAAAATATTTTTGTGTTTTTCATATAAAAATTCGTCGATTTTTGTATTTTTTTTTAAACGAAATTTCAAAATCGAGCTTCGTCATGCACACGGAATATGTCTTGGGAGTCTTCACCTCAAATTTCAGCCAATTTGGTCTATCCCATCTCGAGATATCGTGGCACCCGTAAATCAACTCGGTGTTCCGAGAAAAACGCTCACAAAGTTTGACAGTCCGCTTTGCGCATGGCAAAAGTTTAAACTTAAATCGTCTTCTACTCACTTAAATCATGACATATCTTCATGAAACTTTCAGGAGTGATTGGAATTCATCTTTTTAAAGGATTTAATAAATATTCGGAATTATGAAATTTTGAGATTTTCTACATGTATGTAACCCCTTAAGAGCGAGTCCACGAGCAAAGCATACCCATCTTGCATCGACCTCACCAATCTGCCTGAAATTTTTAGGGGTGGTTTGTACATATAAAACTAGCATCTGGCCAAAATATAAGCACTCTAGGTAAACGGGAAGTGGGGCAAATCGGGACATAAAGTTTGAAGGTTCAAAAGTGTCAAAAATCTTTAAAAGGCTATAACTTAGGCAAAATTCAATTTAATTTCAAAATTCAAAATGCTTCTAAATGGGCTTAAAAAATGCAACAAAATGCAGGGAGAAGCATCCCCATTGGTTAAATCTAAAGGGAGTTATTGGCATTTTAGTGAAAAAATTGCATAATTTTCGAACTCAAATAAAAAAGTGTTTCATCCAGATATCAACTCGCTTCGACCTTCAGCTTGTAGGAGACATCTGGGACTACCATCTGAGACTGAGAACGCTTTGGATAAGGCAGTTTAACATATTAAAAAGACACTTTAACTTTTAGTGAATTTTCTGGTTGTAAATTTTTGCTCGGGGGAATCCTTAGATCCCATTTTCTGGTGATAATTTTATCATATTCGTGTTCCTGAGACAATTTCACAATAGAAACATGCATAAAAATGTTTATTTTCTTTAAAAAATGATAGTTGAAAAAAATCTTCGATTCACATTTATTGAAAATCAAGTTCGTTTCCAAAGATACAAGATGACACCAAAAAAAACAGCTTCCTATTTTTTTTAACTTTCACAAGAAATATTTTTTTTGCAAATTTGAACAATTAAGTTAATTGGTGAAAGAAATTTTAAGTATTATTTAAGCAGAACTGGTGGCAATTTAATTTTCATAAGCTTGATCAATTTAACCGATAGAATATTCATAAATTTACATTTCTCTAACAAACAACAGACATGTATCGCAACCACTAATCCAATCTTCAAACAATTCCAAACGAGGTACACATTTTTCGGTTGCTTGCTTCTGAGCCAATAATTCGTATACATTCGAGGCCTTTTTAGGCAAAGGTATAACCACCATTCATTGATCGAGCAAACATTTTTCAATCAAAAAGGGAAGGAAACGCGCGTGCAGGAGGGGAACTCATGCCAGCGATGAACAAGATAAGCAAATAGGTTCGCATTAGCTTATTTGATTTGAAAATAAATTCTATAACATTGCCCTTTAATGGCCGCAGGCGATTGCATCCCTCTCTCTCTCCTCAAATCTGCTGGGTAATACTTTTGACGGGCGGTGAGGCACGAACAAACGAATTTCAAAGCAGCATGACAGCTATAAGGTACATAATTACCTCCAGCGTGTTTGCACTCGCCTCGTGGTGCGTTTGTTTGTGCCAGAAGACCCGTTTCCGCGTGAAGGATATTGGCCTCCGAAATGTCCCAAAACAAGCACATTGCCCTCTGGCTACTAACTCGGTTGATGGCAGCTTCCTCGTAACATTCAATATCCTCGTAACGAATTACTCGCATTTCCTTTATTAGCTTTCTCAATTTGTTTTCTTCGAAATTTTATTTCCTTTTTCACCACTCTGCCTTGCCAGATTTGGCGTGAAATTGGTCCTTTTTACAAATTTCTTCTGGTGCTGGCTTGCACTCGGAAAGGAAGAGTGGCGGTGCATCTGTGCATGAATTAGTGCAGTTTGAGCGTGTATCCTTTTTCGAACAGGCAGGTTCGGCTGTGTCCAATTGGAAACGAGAACCAATTTGAATAAAAGGCTACTTCCTGAAGGATTTTTTTTCCAGAAAAAGCACAATTTTCCTTTCTTCCCGCATATTTGAACTAAACTTTAAATAGTAGTTTATGCAACAAGTTGCAAAAAGAGGATTTTTTCAGCACGAGTCGTACATTTATCCAACGAGGTTCACCGAGTTGGATAAATACGACGAGTGCTGAAAAAATCAAGTTTTGCAACGAGTCCCATACAACATTTTTTGCAATTTCGAAAAACACCAAATGAGTGAAATTTTAAGTCGAATTTTCATGTATTTTGTCAATAAATCGTTAAAATCAAAAAAATGTTGAAAAGTGTTACTTTTCGAAACAAGTGCTGAAAAGTTCAACTTTTCAGCACCCATTTCAGTGCTGAAAAGTAGAACTTTTCAGCATTTATTTTGAAAAGTGTTGCTATTCGATCCTGTTATTTTTGGTACAGAAAAGTAGGCTATTTCGTCGTTCAAGAATGACAGGAAAAGTAAGTAGTTTCACGACGGAATTGCAAAAAAGGTATTTTTAAACTTGTACAAATTTATGTTTAAAATTAATGTATTTGCGATTAAAAGTTCACTAAACATGGTTGAAAAAAATGGGATTTTCCAAAATTTAATACAACGGTTTTTTTTTGTTTTTAATTTTCTGAAACTTAGAAAATTTTTACTTTAAGACCATCATAAGTTCGTCCCTGTCTTAAAATAATTATGGTAGCTTTTCTGATCCATTTTGTGTCTTTGGCAAAGTTGCGGATATTGTTTAGGACTTATCAGAAAAAAGATGCACTCTAAAACTTGTGTACTCATTTTTTACTCCATCTTTTATACCAAAAAAATGCGCAAACATACGTTATTTTGTCAATCCTCCAAAATTTACCGAAAATTCTTTTGAGCTAGATCACTGGGTGATTATTTTTTTTGCGGTGAATTGATTAAAATTTTCCTGTTAATTTTCTCCTAAGTTATTGAAGATTGAATTGATTGAATTATTGAAGACTGCTGCGTTATAGCCTCCTCAAAGAAGCGAAACCTGAAAAAATGTTTTCTGAGTGTCAACAAAATGCCATTCAATGTCCAAGTAACACTATCTCAGCAAGCGTTAGACCGATTTTCAAAGACGAAAAATAAAACATTTGTGAAATTTTCTGATCTTTCCGACAAAAAATAATTTTAAAATCAAGTCTTATTTTTCAAAACGTTCAAATAAAGTTGTTTAAGACCATTGGTCATTAGTAGAAAGCCTATATGGAGAGGCAAAGTGTTACTCGGGGGTTTCCAATCGAGCTGTCAAATCAGGCCTAGCAAGAATAAGGTTGGAATCATTTTAAAATATGATTGATAAAAAAAACGAGATTTTAAGCATAATATATTAAGTGAAACTGTTGTTTTTAATTAGGTATTGTTATTATAAACAAAAGTTTCATAAAACTTGCAATGTTTGAAATCGTGTTTTTTGCTTAAAAATATTGTAAGATGATTCCAAACTTGTTCTTGTAACGCCTTGTCGCTCGGTTGGAATCCCGAGAGTAACATTCTACACATTTTTAGACAAAAACTAATTAGACATTTTTATTTAACTGTCAAATTGATTTTAAAGGGATCACTTGCATAATTAACTGGGCTTTCCTCAGTTCAAACTTGATTGTCAATAATTGTTCTTTTCAAATTTCTTACAAAACATATTTATCAAATAAAAGATCCAAAGACTTTCTAAATCTTGTGAAATCCTTGTGTTGTGCTTGTATTTATAGGAGCTTTCCAATAAAAACTCTAGAAATGTTTTCGTGAACACACAGAACACGGTTATTATTCGTAAAAGCAAACTTGACATTTCGTAAACTTTTAAACGTTTAACAAAAATATTTTTAATTAACAAATTCCAAATTTATCTAAATAATTCCTTGACATTTTTTGTTATACCATGTTGTCATATCGGTAAAGTATACAGATTTTTGCTCAGCAAGAGTTGGTAGCCTTAATCATAACCTTCAGATGGCCGACTGGTTAGAGTACCAGACCATCAATCCCAAGGTGCGAGTTCGAATCCCACGTAATTCAAGTCATTTTTTGTTCATATTCTATGTTCAATTCCTATGTCCAAAGTTCAAGGGGACCGAACGCGATTTGATCCCTGAACCTTCTACTTATGAGACAGAAGCCGTTACACAGCTAAAAAAGTAGTAATCCAGCTGCGTGTAAAAGGCCTGGGTGTACAATAAATTTTGCATCATTATATGCAATTTTATGTAATTTTACACCCTGAAATATGTAGCTTGTCAGTATGGGAAACCTACTTGACCGAAATGTCAAGCTCATATATGCGTTTATCCTTACAGCGTTTCATCGGTCTGATGGCCGAGTGGGCTAAGGCGCCAGTCCTTACTGTTGGTGCTGGGTTTAAATCCCGACGGTTGCAACTTTTTTTTTGTTTTTGCAAAAATTGCACATGCAGTGTTAATATCAAGTGTTTATTTTGACGAAGGTGATGTGCATGCTTTTGCATGCGATTTTACCATCGGATTTTTTGCTGTGTAAGCCACGGTGTCGGTCATTAAAGAAGTGAAGCCAAGTGATGATCTAAAAATGGGAAACCCTATTGGTCAAAACGGATATTTTAGGGTATCGAGCATCTTTTCAAGCCATGATGTAATATTTATTTATTTTTTTATTTGATTAAGATTAATTATTATTTTTATCTGACAACACGGTTGTGAAATTTTCGGTGAAAAAACAATATAATTGTAAGGAAAGTCCAAACCTTAACAATTTGTATGAGATGTGATGAGAATATTTGAAAAGAGTTTTAAACGAGTTTTGCATAAAACTAAATCTATAAATTTTTTCCTTAAAAAAATCCCGTTTAGCGCAATACTCAACCAGATTTGGAAAAGGTAATCTTCTAATTGGAAATCACTCAAATAAAGTAATGTCGCTTTCACTCGCGTACAAATCTCTTCCTTGAAGCCAACCCCAAAAACCTAATCCAATTACTCCGCTTGGTTACGTAATCAGCGCGAACACACGGAGGCAAACAAACGCCACATGTATAAATATTCATTCGTCCCTAATTTCGGTAAGAATTCCTTTTCCCGTTCCTCGTAATTCGTATAACCATCAGGAGAAAACCCATTACGCACCGTATCGAAGCCGAAAATTTCACGCTCCTTTACAGCTCAATTTAGTGCGCCTGTCGCCTTAAACCAGAAACCCCCGACTCCCGGTGATGTGGACGAAATTGGTTCGAGAGTACGCCGCAAACCGGAAGCCGGTCCTACTCAAATAAACACCCGCGCCACGTGCCTCCGCCCCCCGGTTCCTTCCCGAACGCAGTCACACGTGGCGTGTCGCTAATGAAATAATTAATTCTCAATCGGCCATCGGGACCACAACCTCAGGGTAATGAATGCTAAAACGTGAAAACAATAACATTACCCATCGTCCCCTTCAAAATGGAAGATACTCTACCCACGTGGCGCGACACGTGTCCTTCGTCACAAGACTAGGAAGCTACTTGTTGAACCGGGGGTGGATGGCCGCGTGGCCGCCATTAAAAAGTGAAAAGACAAACAAATGTCACCCCTTCTGGAGGAGAGGAGTGTGCGCACTTGACAGATTCTTTTCGCCATTACGTTAAGATTCTGTTCCGGAATCGTGACCACATGTTGAGGGTTAAACACGGACGTGTGAAGAAGAAGTCACGTGGCATGGTGTGAATTTCCAGCTGGTGGCAGGATATCGGATGTCATACTTCTATTTAACGACATAATTGATGGCACGTGATCAAGGAAGGATACTTTTTTGTCAATTATTGGCTCAGTTCGTATGATATGGGGATTTAGTGGTGGAAAATAGGTTCAAGTGTGAAATAAATACACTTTAACGAGCACGTGATGTAAAATCTGTCTCAATTTGAAATCCCACGGGAAAATCTAACTATTATCAAATTATTATACTGCCGCTCGAAGCTAGTCCGTCCCATATGTAATTTCGTCGATTTGGAGGTAATGATGCAGTTCGGTTCAAAATCATGTAAACTGTCAGCAAAACTAATAAAATTTAGTACTTTGTTCTAGAAAACCGGAGAAAATCCACTTTTTCGTGAAATTCTAACACGTAGCCTTATGGGCGGGACAAATTTGACATGCGTTTTTCTCGGCTTGCTGTTTTTACATATGGGACGGACTCGATTAGAGCGGCAGTATAGCTGCCTTGAAAAAATAGATAAGACTAGCACAGATTTCAATTCATATTATATTTGCTTTTTCAAACATTTCAACGATTTTTTTCAGATCTTTTTTAAGTTTTTTGCTATATTTACACTCCACAACGAGTGTGCCACCTGTAAATTGCTGTTACCTTTTTTTTATTCATACGTAAATTTAGCTGAGGTAGACAATTTCCACGAGTTTTCAGAATCCGGCCTTATTAATTTCACTTTAGTATTACTTCAGCTTTCGAAAAAAAAACCATCGCCAAATTGACAAAATACATGTGTTGCAAAAATATCAAACATTCAATTCTCAGCGACTAGGGGAAATATACCCTTTCTAATCAAACACCTATCTTCGTCATATGGAGAGTTTGGTGCTCGATTAAAGCTCCAAAAATACTATCTAGGCTATAAACTTACCAGCAACAGCACCGCCTCAAGTAAGCACGCAAATTTATGCCGTTCACTGGCCAAAAATATCAACTTTAATTGTGCATTATAATTTCTATTTTGCGAGACCATTTCTCATCCTTTTGGTGGCACACACATCCACACGCAAGATGAGAGGTTAACTGCTTAACGAAAGTCGCCATCAATATATTTTCACTTGCGCTGACGATGTCAAAGAGCTTAAGATATAAAATAGCTTCCAACTACCGGCAACATGTTCTTTTGCACATTAGTAAGTCACTCACTTGAAAAATAATCCCGAAACATGTACACCCTTACCAAAAATCATGATTTTTTGAGTTCCAAATCCCACTTTTCATACGATTTTTTGAGTTCAGGTACTACAACCATAAAAATGGTTATATGGGTTGAACTGAAAAATTCGTATGAAAAGTGGGATTTGGAACTCAAAAAATCATGATTTTTGGTAAGGGTGTAAATATTTAGCACGCGCCATCAAAACAACAAACGCGCCAAGTCTTTTGACGTTTCAATTTTGAATACCCATTCCAAACGAAGGTTGAAGAAAACCGATCGAGAAGCGAAGGTAAATAAAGAACGAAGGGTGGCCTCCAACACCACCAGCAGCGCCTGTTGCAGTGAGCCAGTGATGCCAGGAAATATTCTCTATAAAGTTACCTAAAAATGGTTATAACTTGAAAACGGTGCACTTTATCAAAAATTCACTAAAGTACTTTTTGATTTCAAATTCGATTTTACATATTTCGATTTTTTGAAAAAATCTGTATTGATTCAAAAAATCATAACTCGGTCAAAGATTTTTTGCCTATTCTGGAAATTTCTGAAAAGTTGGCATTTTATGTCATCTAAAACATATCAAAAAATAAAAAAAATTAAAAATAGTGTTTTTTTGCAAATCAAGTTTTAGTGACAAAAAGTTAAATTAAAAATCACCAATTTTTTTTTACCGTGTATCATTTTTTTTTCAGTGTAGTCCATATCCATACCTACAACTTTGCCGAAGACACCAAATCGATCAAAAAATTCCTTCAAAAGATACAGATTTTTGAATTTTCACATATCATTTTTGTATGGACAGCTGCCAAATTTGGATGGAAAATTATATGGACAAACTAATGATGCAAAATGGCTTCTTTGGGCATACCGAAGGCACCAAAAAAGTTTCAGCCGGATTAAAAAATACCAAAAAAATCGAATTACCGAAATCTCAGAGAATTGCTCAGCTGAAAATAGAAAAATGGGCGTGGCCCAATGCACTTGACTGATTAGAATGCATTTGGGAAATATATTTTTTTTTAAATGCTTGTAAAAGGAATAGCATAAACTTTATTAAAACTGAAAATAAAAAGAAATGTTCACAAAAAGTTGCTCTACTCGTTGGTGTACTTGGTTTTAGTAAATTTCAAGGAACACTCCAGATTATCCAGCATCATTCAAACACGACCGCTTATTAGACTTAAAATGGGTATATTTTCCCTACAACATTCATCAAGCCTGAAATTTAATTTCCTAACTGTCAACTGGGGTGATTCTCAGCACCAAGCATTGTCAGTCTCACAACACGAGATAAAATAAGAGAACTCATAAGGGTCGCTATAGTTTCTGAAAGTTTTGGTGCAGGAATCATCAAATGATAGTTTCATCTGTCACTTATTTCCAGCACTGCGGAGGGCATTTTACATTCTGACAATTCTCAAATGTAAAAAAGTATATTTTGTAATGATTCTTCTGAAGTTCTTGGCTCTGAGTTAATATGTGTACGTGAAGCTGGTTTTAAGAGAGATGCTTATTTTAAACTGATTGTGTATCCTTTCCTCAACAAGAAAAGCAAATTCGTACCATTTCATGTTGCAAACGAAAATCACAGTGTCCCTGCCAATGTAATCCAAATCCACATTGTTCAACGACCAATAAAATCCTCATTATGTGCCCAAAAAACCATTATCCAAAAAATGCAACCTACGGCGCTTGTTTAGCCAAAATGAGGGGAAATATTTTTCAAAAAAAAAATCACTATCACGCAACCAAAATCGCTTCAGTTAACTTCTTCTGGCACATCTGTCAGCGTTAACGACTTTTTTTCCCTATTTGGCGTATATTTCTCGAAAGAACAGTTCCATAACTCAGCGCGTGCCTGCAAATGCAATAAATTGCACCGAAGGGTACCCATTCCGTGCTACAGTGTTACAGAATAGAAGCCTTGATTGAGGCCGGTAGTAATTAATTTTGCCCAACTCTTGGTAACAGGTAACCGGAAACAGTCAGTCGGGCACTTTCCCCCACGCCAACACCGAATAGCTAATGTGGGAATAAGTGAAGTCCCTTTGCGTTTGTTTTTACAGTTTTTACAAACAGACATGTAAATGCAGCTGCCACGTTCTAATTACAGTGCTTGGGGTGGCTCGGCGGATGTGACGTTTAACTTATCACACTATAAAATCAACCCAAAAAGTTCGTTTCTAGCTCACGCATTGTCCACTGCCTTCCCCTGGGTAGAAACAAGTAATAATACAGTATTTAAAAAAAACTGAATCAGAATTTGTCCTGAATTGGCGTTGTAAAAAGGGAGGATTTACCGGCGGGTGTCCTTTTAGTGTCGCAGGAGGTCCGATACGCTCTCTGGTGGGGGGCAATCATAAGGACAATGATAAAGTATGTTGTCATGTTGGATGTTCCTATTGATCAGGTGAGGCAGGCTTAAGGAATGAATTGATATTGAGAAATATGAGCACCGATTTAATGGCAGCAGACCCTCAGGTATATAATGGTTGAAAAGTTGAAGGTTGAATATTAACATTTTCCAATAAAATGTCATATATTAATAAGGTGTTGATATTAAGTTTACTTCTGCAACGTCAGGATACTTAGAAGTTAGAAAAAAACCGCGACGGTTTATAAGGTAAGTTTTTGAAAACAGATGTATATAATGCAACATTCGGAGATTTTTCTAAAGATATCTTTGTTTAACTTTTTTATAATAATTACATTTCTTTCACATGTCATGTAGTATACCTAAATGCTTGATTCCGCTTCATTGTTTTGTGAAAATCTTGTAAAAGATTGTCCCTTCAACTTGGGTGAATTGGGATTGCAGTTTGGATAGAGACAGAAGCTTTAAGAGCACTTCATGAATCGAATTTCGAAATCGATGAACTGCTTGTATTGTTCTGTGCCTGTTGTAACTGAAACCAATCAAATGTGCCCCCATTTTTGCCAAGCCACATGCTAAAGTTAATAGTTTTTTAACGGTTCTGAAGCCATCCATACAACTTAAATAGACTTTAAGGCCTACTGAAAACTTGCCATATTACTAGAGTGAATAACTAAAGTTTGAACAATTTTTAAAACAAAAATTATCAGCTTTTACACACATGCTGAATTTTGGTCTAAATATGAGGTCAATAAAAATAAATGATATGAAAATTCTGCCATTTTTCGTCACATACATGTATGTATGTGACGATCGGCAAAAATGTCAAGGGTTGGTATTGGCACTCACTAAAACTGTTTTTTTAATATGTTTTCAGGGCATTAACATAAACATTTTTAACTATTTCCAACAAAAATTTCAAGACATTTGGTTGCATCATTGCCGAAATATAGCTATTTGAAGTTAGAAGTTTCAAAAAACGGGTGTTACGATATCTCAACACTGCTTTGACCAAATCGGCTCAAAATTTTAGTGAAGACTCGTCAAACCAGTCCCATATGCATGACGAAGGCCGATTTTGAAAAACTTCATTTTAAAAAAAGATAAAAAAAAATCTGTTTTTCATATAAAAAAATCGACAGCTTTTAATTTTTTGTAATTTTCCAAAACAAACTAAATTTCATAATCGGGCTTCGTCATGCACACGGCATATGTCTTGAGAGTCTTCACCCCCAATTTCCGCCAATTTGGTCCATCCAATCTCGAGATATCGTGGCACCCGTAAATCAACTCGGTGAATAGAGAAAAAACGATCACAAAGTTTAAATCGTCTTCTTAAATATCTTCATGAAACTCTCAGGTGTGATTGTAAATCATCTTTTCAAAGGATTTAATAAATATTCGGAAATAAGAAATATTGAGATTTTCTACATGTATGTAACCCCTTAACAGAAAAAAAATGGCACATGAAATTTTATGGTAAACTTAATGAACCTTTTGAATCTGTAATAACCCAGAAGGGTATTTTTCATTTAGAACTAAAGTTTTCATTTTAAAATTTCGTGTTTTTTGTAACTTTGCAGGGTTATTTTTCAGAGTGTAACAATGTTATACAAAGTTGTAGAGCAAACAATTAAAAAAAGTAAATGTATTGACATAAGGGGATCACGAGATATCACGATTTTACTTAAACATATTTTGATAAAGCTGGTCATTGTTGATCATGGCCATTTAAGGTCACCTGCGACAGACACGAACGACGGAAAAAAAAGAAACAATAAAAATAACGCTTTAAAAACATTCATAAAATCGCGAAAACTCGTGATGTTTATATGCCAACCCCTTATGTAAATATTAAAAATATTTTTTTTGTGATTGACTGCTTTATAACTTTGTAGAACATTACTACATTCTAAAAAATAATCTTCCAAAGTTAGAAAAAACACGATTTTTTAAAATCGAAAAAAATCTTCCAAAAGCAAAAAGGAACGAAACACACCCTGTAAAAATTTTTTTTTTTTTTTTAAACAAAATTTTACAAATGTTTTTGAACAAAAATACTACATTTTCTGCATACGACACATTTTCCATTTCAACGATCTAAAAACGATTTTTACACAATCCAGCAACAGCCGCTCCATTTACAGAATATTTCGAAAAAAAAAAAACCATACATTTCCTAATGGATTGTCGCATTTCCCTCAAAATGCATCCAAAACTGTTCGACCCACGAGGGGGAGAGAAAATGCGTGATTTTTTTTTCGAAAATTCCTGATTGACAAAGGCGATTTATCGCATTTCACGATTGTCGGCAGCCGTTATAATCCGCAAAATTTGGGTGATTTCGTCACACACACACAGCTTGTTGTATGTTTGTTATGCAGCTTATTGGACACGGTACATCTACTATACATACAGAGTAATTTGGAAAATTGCCACCGTTTGGGGTCCATCAGTTCAGCGTTGCGGATCAATCAGGATTGGCGGTGGATTAATCGCGGACAATGAATATTGTTTGATTTTTTTTTCTACTTTTTCGATATTTTTTGGAAAAAGATGTTATAAGTTTCTTATAAATTTGATATGATCACGATGTCAGCTGGTGAACTCACTCCGATTGAAAATTACAAATTTATTCAAATGGAACGGTTAATTCCGCCCATCAGTGTAACTTTAATGGTTATTTTTACTCCACCATTTCATTGCATAAAAAAAAATTCTCCGCGTTAAGATTCAATTGGGGTATAACGTATGAAATGCCACCAACCACCCTTAATCCAACCACTATGACTTCTTCTGAAGGTTTTCGCAGTTTGAGACTAACTAGAATAAATATTAAATTTCCTTTGTTGCACACCCCCGACTCAACTAGGGGTGGGGTGAACTGCTCTCTCTTTTCTACACACACACACGTACACACACCAACACAAAAACCGTGATTAATTCAAATGATGGGTGCCGCTTTTCCAACCCCTCAAATGGAAAAAAGGGACCAGCCCGCCACCAACGCGGCTCATGTTCGCAGTTCATTGGCAGCCTCCGCAGGGAAACTGGTTTTTCTCTCGAAGGATTTCGACAAATTATGAGCCTCGGGAACACCGGGGTCACGCGTCAGTTATTAATTTTCGGGCAGTTTGGCCAAGTGCTATTATACAGGAATAACTCGGATGGCTTTCGTTGGCTGCACTTTTAAGTTCGAATACAGTTGCTTTTACACTTCTAAACCTCTAATTTTCGGAAATTTAAATTCTACAAGTGAAAAATCTTCACAAAACATTGTTATCACTTTACATTTGTTTAAAAATGTACCAAAGTGCATAGAACAATACAAAATTGGTTATTGAATCCTCATCTCCAAAGGAACCCACAAGAATAAACTATTGCAATCAACCAAATCCATCTTATTTCGATACAAACAGCCATTTCTCCTTTCAAAAATCCTGAAAACGTGCAAATTGAACATCGGCAGAAGCGTGCCTTGATCCTTTTATCCGATACTTGTCGAAATCTTCCCATCTCTGTTCGCTGCGAAAACTATCATCTTTCTTTGCCCATAGATCAAATCAAGCAATTCGAAAACTTTACCAGGTAGAAACGGGATTAGGGACGTGATTCATCAGTTCACCCTAGTCCTAGTTTGCAAGTTTTGTTCTATGGGCAACGCGCATTTCCCCTTTTCAGATTTGATGATTTTGTAGTTTCCAAACTATTCAAGTGCGTTCACCACTTGAAGTGTTATGTTAAATTAACTGTTCAAGATGACGGAACGCGACTTGCAATGTTTGTACACTTAAAGCTTTTGCTATTGGGTTAACATCAGCCGAATGTTTAGCTAGTTGCACATGTTTCAATTATGTAACAATCATAGTTGGAAAGTGTAGTTACAGAATTCTCAATCAAAATCAAAAATAGGAAAAAAAAAATATGTTATGTTAAGCAGCATAACCCGCCCGTGTGAATCAATCGGACCGCTTACTGGACTCACAATCCAGAGGTCGCCGGTACTAGCAATGTTGGCCGACAGCTATAAAGTCAACTTCGTTTTTTATGTTAATCAGAAACTTACACTATTTTAATGCCAACCATCTCTCCGAGCGCTTTCTGGACGTGTCTCAATGGCACGCTCACAAACTGCTAGTATTTTCTTCGGTCAGCACGCAATCGGCAAATATCCAACGTTGAAAGTCTCCGGAACCCGCTTCGATATCAAACGCGAAGTTCCGATGAGGCGAGCCGTCACAATCTGCTAAACTGCCGTTCTACGCATAATTGTCCCATGTTCAAAAAAGGGCAACTGAGAAAAACGCGATTGAAATTTTTCGATCGATTTCTGTGTTTCTACGCATAATTGTCCCGTGGATCCCTATACCATACCATACCATACCAATCAGCATAGCGCACCAGGTAGGGGAGAGTGGGGAAACTTGATCCCCTTTTTTTGTATCGCACATAACTCTGTCAATTTCTCACAAAACTATAAACTTTTTGCTTGAATTGAAAGCTTAAACATTCATCTATGTTTGGCTATTAAGGGTATTTCATCAGATGAACTCTTCGAATCATGCCAATCGTTTTAAAAAAATATTTTAAACCGCCATTTTAAAAATATTAGGGGTAACTTGATCCCCCTTTCAACACTTTGAAGAAATCTTAAGCAAAATGTTTCTTATTCATCCAAACTTTTAATTTTCTATAAGTTACAGCAATTTCACATAAAACCTGTACGTTTGTGTTCAAAATATAACAAGTTTAGTATGTAAAATATTTAAAAACTTAAAATATTATTTTTTAGACCAAAATTAAGCATGTTTACAAAAGCTGGAAATTTTTGTTTACAAAACTTTTGAAAAAAGGTTCAAACTGCAGTAAGTTATGTACAACTATACTAAAGGAAACTATGTATGAAAACCCAGCCCAATTAATTAATCTTGAGGCTGATTCCAGTGACTGTAAAAATGCAGGGATCAAGTCTCCTTAAACGCACTTTTTTAAACAATTGATTGTAAAAATAGTATGACGATAAATTTAACATCAAATGCGTAAGGGTTTTGGAGTTGATAAGTTTATCAAACAATTCAAATATAAAAAATATTTTTTTGAATATTTTTTTAGTGTTTTCTATGCATATCAAAAAAAGAAAAAAAGATCTCTTGGAAGTTTTTTGCAGCTCGTTTTAGAAAAATGTGTGTAACTCAATCTAAACATTTTTTTAATTTTTTTCTTTGTTTTCTACAATGAGTTTTAGTTAATTTCGCACAACTTTCTAGAACAAAGCTAATTGTTTTACCCACATGCTGACGAGATAAAGGCTTGGGATCAAGTGTCCCCGGGGATCAAGTCTCCCCACTCTCCCCTACGCGTGCTGTAGCAAGAAGACGCTTCCATCTTTCTCGGTCTTGTGCTGCTACTCTCCAATTTCCCAGGTTACAGATCTTCCGGATATCACCATTCACTTGATCTCCCCACCGTGCGCGCGGTTTCCCTGCTCTTCTGCCTGTTCCGCCAGCTGGTTCAGCGCGGTCAAATAGCAGTCTGACAGGCTGGCTTTCGTCCATTCGGGCGACATGGCCGGCCCACCTGAGCCTCCCGATCTTCGCCTGGGTGGCGATGGTCGGTTCTTCAAGAAACGCGTGCAGTTCGTGGTTCATGCGTCGTCGCCACACTCCGTCAGACACCTGCACTCCACCGTAGATCGTTCGTAACACCTTCCGTTCGAAAACTCCAAGGGCACGTTCGTCCTCCTGCCGCATCGTCCAAGTCTCGTGGCCATAGAGGACTACCGGTCTAATCAGTGTTTTGTACATCGTCAGCTTCGTGCGGCGTTGCACTCGATCCGATGTGAGGGTCTTCCGTAATCCGAAGTAGGCACGATTCCCAGCAAAAATACGAGTCCGGATCTCTTTGCTGGTGTCGTTGTCGGCGGTTACCAGCGATCCCAAGTACACGAACTCGCTCACCTCCTCCAACTCATCACCATCCACAGTTAGAGGGGTGAGACTTGGGGGGCCGACGTCCTTCGAACCCCTTCCTCTCATGTACTTCGTCTTCGTCGTATTCATGCCAAGTCCTACACGCCTTGCTTGTACCTTCAGTCGGGTGTAGACATCCTTCACCGTCTCCAGGTTTCTTGCCACAATGTCGATGTCATCGGCAAAAGCAAGCAGCTGGTAGGACCTGTTCATGATCGTGCCACTCGTGTCAATGCCCGCCCTTCGAATAATGCCCTCAAGGACGATGTTAAACAGCGCACAGGATAAGCCATCACCTTGCCGCAGCCCTCGGCGTGATCCAAAGGGTTCCGCTAAATCCCCCGAAACACGCACGTGACACATCACACTATCCAAGGTAGCCTTGATCAGTCGAGTCAGTTTATCCGGAAACCCGTTCTCGTGCATAATCTGCCATAGCTGCTCGCGGTCGACTGTATCATAGGCCGCCTTGAAGTCGATAAAGATGTGATGTGTGGGCACGTTGTACTCACGACATTTCTCGAGGATCTGTCGGAGACAAAATATTTGGTCCGTGGTGGCGCGCGCGCCAGTGAAGCCCGCTTGGTAGGGCCCCACGAACCTCCTTGCATGGGGTGACAGCTGACGGCAGAGGATCTGAGAGAGGATTTTGTAGGCCGCGTTGATAAGCGTGATGCCGCGGTAGTTGCCGCAGTCTAGCTTATCGCCCTTTTTGTAGATGGGGCACACGACACCATCCATCCACTCCTCCGGTAGCTTCTCCTCCTCCCAGATCTTGGAGATCACACAGTGAAGCGCCCTCGCCAGTTTCTCTCCTCCATATTTGAAGAGCTCACCGGGTAACCGATCCTTGCCGGCAGCTCTGTTGTTCTTCAGCTTCCTGATCTCCCTCTTCACCGTCTCTAGATCAGGCGCCGGGAACTGTTCATCAGCTGCGGGCGCTCCAAGGTTGACTCCAACGCCGTCCCTGTTCGCTTCATCGCCGTTGAGGTGCTCGTTGAAGTACTGCTTCCACCTGTCCAACACCTCGCTTTTGTTCACGATCAGGTTTCCCTCGTTGTCCCTGCACACATCGGCTCGCGGCACGAAGCCTTTGCGGGACCGGTTCACCTTCTCGTAAAACTTTCGCGACTCGTTAGCTCGGAATAGCTGCTCCATTTCTGCGCAATCCCGGTCTTCCTGCTGGCGCTTCTTGAGCTTGAAGACCGCGACTTGCCGATTCCGAGCCTGCCTGTATCGTTCCACGTTCCCTCTCGTCGCCTTGTGCAGCTTCTTGTCGTAAGCTGCTTTCTTCTCGGCGGTAATCTGTTGGCACTCGTCGTCGTACCAATCATTCCGACTGATTCGGATCGCACTACCCAGTGTGGCTTCCGCTGCACTGCTGATGGCTGAGCGTATGCGGCTCCAACCATCCTCGAGCGAGGTTGCGCCAAGTTCCTCCTCAACTGGCAGATTCGCTTCCAGCTGCTGCGCGTAACTGTGGGCCACTTCCCCGTTCTGGAGACAAGCGGTGTTGAACGGAGGGGCCCGCCGACTTCGGCGTTGGTTGAACACCGTCGAAAGCTTTGAGCGCATGTCAACTTCAACTAGGTAGTGGTCCGAGTCAATATTCGCACCGCGAAAGGTGCGCACGTGCGTTACGTCCGAGAAGAATCGGCCGTCGATCAGGACGTGGTCGATTTGCGTTTTCGTCCGTTGGTCAGGTGATGTCCAGGTGGCTTTGTGGATGTCCTTGCGAGGGAAGTAGGTGCTCCTGACCACCATTCCTCGGGAGGCTGCAAAGTCGATGCAGCGTTGGCCGTTGTCGTTCGTGACCGTATGTGGGCTTTCTGGGCCTTTTGTCGGCCGAAACATTTCCTCCCTTCCAAACCGAGCGTTCATGTCCCCAATGATGATCTTAACATCCTGCCGCGGACAGCCGTCGTACACCTCCTCCAGCGTCGCGTAGAATGCTTCTTTCTCATCATCGGTCTTTTCTTCGTGGGGGCAGTGCACGTTGATTATGCTGTAGTTGAAGAAACGGCCTCTTATCCTCAACTTGCACATCCGCTCGCTGATCGCCGTGAAGCCGAACACGCGATCCTGCATCTTGCCCCGCACAATAAAGCCGGTACCCAGCTTCTTGTCCTTGCCGCCGCTCAGAAAAAAACGGGAATCGGTCTGCCGACCTGGCCAGTCGAGCACCTGCTCCTCCTCCAAGCACACCTCCTGCAGTGCCACAACATCGAAGTTGCGAGGTTGCAACTCATTCGCCAATGCGAACTGGAAACCCAAAAAGTTCAGGGACCTGCAGTTCCAAGAACCGAGTCGCCAATCGGTGATCTGCTTTTTAATGGGCTTCTGCCGTTTGCTCCGGATTTCCAATCTTCTTGCCATTCGCGATCCTCTTTTTCGGTAGGCAGCCTTATCAGGGCCGCGCTACCTAGCCTCGGGGCGACGAAGTCGCCTACGAGCTACCGAGACTTAGCTCCGGTTTTCTCTCGATACCGTAACGGGGGCTTTTGTCTCGAAGCCTAACGGTCTTCATATCCGGAAGAGAACGTAGCAGCAAAACATAAATACACTGCTTTGTGCTTGCGTGCTTTTGCGCTACCGAAATCACTTTTTAAATTTTCAACAATTTCAAAAACTTTTACGACTTTTTTTTTTCCTCAAAATATTGCACTCTCGACACACCGCGATCGACCCTTAATGGTGTGCGTGTCGTCACCCGTAGCGAAACACTAGCCCAGGCCACGACCGATCACTTGTTTTGCTTCCTTTTGGTACGTTCGTTTGAACAGTCAGTGTGGCACTGAGTGCCGCACTCGTCGGTGCCAGTTTTGGTTCAAACGAACATTCTTTTTCAGTGTGCATAGAACTCGCATGAAACTGAAAAAATATCGAGTGCGGCACTACACTCAAAGTCAAAAGTATCCTTTTTTCAAGTTCACCCGTCGTCACCCTTTTAAAAGGGTATCGAAATTGTATTGATTTTGACATACCCTATCGAAAGGGTGACGCCGGGTAAACTTGAAAAAAGGATAGAAAGTATCCTTTTGAGGGATACTTCTGATTTTGAGTGTAGAGTTTCAGTTCCAAGATGGCGGCGAAACTCGTGCGGAACTAGCGCGAGTTTCTTCAAAGAAACACTTTGACAGCTCTGAGTGCGGCACTCAGTGCCGAACTAGCCATCAAACGAACGTACCATTTGTTTCTTCCCACGATGCCGCCGCTGTGCAGCAGAAATAATCTTCACTTTTTCTGCTCCGCCACCGGTCGCAGGGGAAATATAATTCACTGCACTGATTCCCGGCACCTTCCCGCGTTGATTAGTATCACTTTGGGTCGCGATAAAACTGAGAAACCGTGGTTTTGAGGATACTTTCGCGGAGCCGTATCGAGGCACAACAAGCGCGCACTACTGCACTACAAAAACCCGTGGATCCCTATTCGCCCTATAAGTCCCTAATCACCCCGGTTAACATTTTATCACCCTTATTTCTGGAGCAGCGATGGAATAATCATCATCAAAAGAAAATCATTGGACGTTCATCAAGAGAAAAAATCCGAAGGGAGCATGGCTCTCCTCTCTCGCGCACGAAAGATCGGTAAAAGGAATCTAAAAAAATCATCATCTTGATTATTCGGCGGAGCATCTTATTCACTGCTAAACTTGCAAGTGTGACGTCACACGTCGAAAAACGATCTGTCACATTTTGTAGATGGGCAATGTGTGTAAATAAAGTGAAATAAATACTTTTAAGTGGTGCTGACATGGAAATTCACAAAAAATCATCAGCAGATTGATTTTCTTGAAGAATTTCGGGAGCGATTTTCTTTTGCGTGATTTGCCTCCTCTCTCTTTCGCGGGTGAAGAAAGTTCGCTAGCGAAATTGATTTTTTGCGATTATTCCATCCCTGTTCTGGAGCAACATTTGAAAAGGGCGAATAAACATTTTGACAGCTGGAACTATTTTGCAAATTCCAATACAAAAGGTAACTACTTGACAAACCCCGCAGTGTTAAAAGTAAGCTGGGGTGGGCAGCTATTGTTTAACACTTCAAATTTTGTGAAAAAGTTACTTGAAGCTTAAGAACTAGCAAAATAGTTCTAACTGTCAAAATGCTTATCCGCCCTTTTCTCGTGTTGCTCTAGATTTGTAATCCTCTTGCAGGTTAACAGGTAAACAAGGAGAAATGCTTCGTAAAACTCATGATTTCGTGATAGAAAATACTCGGTGGGACAATTATGCGTAGAAGTTCAACGATGGGACAAACAGACTTGGTGTTGTTTTCAATGATTTTCTGAACAAAGTCCTAGATTTTATGTGTTTTTTTTTCTGAAAGTATACGTAAAACTAAACCTAAAAATGATAAAAAGTCAGAATCGTCCAAAAATGACATGGGACAATTATGCGTAGAACGGCAGTAAAGCCGACGATGACGTTTGGCGTCGGGTTTCATATTATTTCACAGTTTCGTAGCATGCGTTGACAGTTAAAACTGAGATTTTGAAGAATTCCGGCTCAGGGTTGAACGGAAGACCATGATCCCTTAGAGAAAAAAGTTCCTTGGACCACCCCGACACGTCTACCTAGTGTAAGTGTGGACTAAAGATTATCGCTTAGCTTGTAGGAGCGTTTAAAGTTAAGTTAAGAACCTCTTTTTACACGTAAGCTTCATTCGCGCCATTCGCGCATAATTTTCACGAAGTACGCTTAGGCTGCGTACCGTATGGACTCCAATATTGGCTTCATGGTGCAATATCAGAAGTGATTTCCCCTTTTTTACCACCCCACCACCGGTAATAATTATTATCCAAATCAAAATATTCGCTCTACAGCATTGCCTTGGCGTTCTCGATTGCGAGATTCCTACTCGAAACTAAGTGTCCGAAAGCTTGATTGTTGAGGCAATTGCAAACCTCTTTTTACACCTTAGCTTCCATCCACCCCGGGATTCGAACTGACTACGTTTGGATTGTGGATCCAACTGCCACCAGCGACTCCACCGAGACAGGACCCAGGAAGACGACTCCTACACCTGGACTGAGCTATCGACCTAACATTTTAGGTTAGACCGGGAGCAACATTTACTTCCCTGTCCGACGGAAGGCGTGATCAGAAAAATCTCGTCTCAAAATTTGCCACCGGGACCTTCTGGGATCGAAACCAGGCTGACTGGGTGAGAGGCAACCAAGCTTACCCCTACACCACGGTCCCAGCCCTACTAGGTTTATCCGAAGTGGAATTTTTTCGAGAACTTTGGATAATCGAGCCCTGACTGTGTTATTTTTAACACGAATCTGTGTATAGATCTGTGTACTTTTAAGTGCAACAATCTGCGGCAGTTCAAGTAATTTAGAAAGGCAACATGGGGTGAAAAGGACCTCTCCCCATCATCTGCCTGATCCTGATCGATCACCAATCGATACCTCGTAAGTTTAACACTAAATATATATGCAGCATTCTAGAATAAATTTTCAAAACAATTTATGAGTCATGGGTTTCCTATGCAGATAGGACCTTTTGAAAATTTAATTTAACATTGAAATATCAGTTTTCCACCCATTACACTGAAACCCCATTTTTGACACCCATTTGTAAATTTGGCGTCACTTTTTAGTTTGACGTTCTCGAGCTAACAAGGTTCACACTAAAAAGTTTCAAACGTGAACAAGACCAATCTGTGTTCCCTAAACTACACAGTTTCAACTGCTAGAACATGTTAAACAATCTGTGTAATTTTTACACAGATCTGTGCTATCTGGATTTTGCGTGTACACGCTTAGGCAAACTCAATTGGGTACTAAAGCCCTATGTCAATTTTTATGTACAACGGTAAAAAACACGATTAAAAACCATTTCTGATCACTTTTTTTTTCATTTTAACGCAAAATTTTTTTTTGACAAGACAACATTTTTTCGATGGATCAACTATGGTTCCCTTGGAACGAGCTGTCAAGTAGGAGCTTTTCTGTCAAGAAGGACCGCGAGGTTAATTTTTCAAAATTGATTTAAAAATTTATTTTAAACTCTTTGTGGTCGTACAAAGTGTCATTGTACTCAGAAAAATAAACTTTAACGCTGTAAACAATAATATCAGCAATCTAAGCTTCATTTTAGGACCCAATTATTGAGAAAACATCTCGCAAAAACGAGTTCGATTCAACCATCTCAATTTTGAGATCAGATTTTATTGTTTACATTCTCAATTTTGAGATGAAGAATGCGAACTTTTTTTGCGACGGCACTTAGCCGATTATTTTTGTTTGACATTTGGATTTAGTTGAATATTGACTAGAGGAAGAGGCTCAGGTTTTTAGAAATGTTACTGAGAAAGTCGTAGCGGAATCCCAAAGCAATGGCCGAACACTGGTTCGGTCGTTGTTGATCCACTGCCGGGGTGACATTGGCGTCAACCCGGTCGAAAATGTGATAACAAAGGCCGCCGAGAACGGGATCCTGCTGTGGAAGAGGAACGTGGAGTGTTGCTGTTAGGAATCTGTATCTTCAGCAGCAAGTAGGAGGACAATTCCGTGACGGCTGGGTTGGACAACATGAAGATAATTGGCGGAGGCACTTGGCAGCTAAATGGAAAGGTAAAAGTGGTCCGGAACAAGACACCTTCAGCTTCAGCGGAACCAACGCACTTCCCGCGTATCGAGCTGGAAGGCATCGGTGGCAGCCGCCTCAACCAAGAGTACCTAACGGCCGAGGGTCTTGTGATTACCTCGATTCAACGCAGCACGCGCAACCTGGTCCAGCAGCTGGCGGAAAATCTCGGTCACGGGGCGGACGCAAGAACAATCACATCGGAGGATGTGATGGCCAAAGATCTCGGTGGTTTGCGGAGATTGGCATGGCGACGGGCCGGATGGTGGTGGTGTACGTGTCCTGTTCGAGCAAGTCAATCCGGAGGGGGACATGATAGTCGTGATTGATACGGTTTAGGGCACCGAGACGCTGGTACAGTTCAGTCGCAGGCGTACAAGTAAATGACGGCGTACATGGAGTTATAAAAGCTGTAAATAAATAAAATTTCAAAATCTTTGCTTACTTCATTCTAATTTAACTTATTTATTGCTTCAATTCTCCTTCCCCAGCCGATTTTCGGATTTTCCGGCGATTTTCCCGGTTTCGAACGCATCTCAACGTTGAGATCGTCTTCTACATCTCAAAATTGAGATCAAGTTGCTCATCTCAACGTTGAGTGGTTTCACTTTTAGCCGGTTTGCGACGTCATCTCAAAATTGAGATCGACTGGTTAGCGTGTAGGGTGTTTGAGGATGGCCATCAGAACGCAGCCAAAAAAAATAAGCGGTAAAAAATTACAGGCCAACTTTTGTCATCCAAAATTACGCCCAATTATAAATATTTCGGCTTGTCAAAAAAACTTAATTGATTCGACTGGAAAAAAAAAACTTGTTTTCAAAAGCAAGAAAAAATCGCACATTAAATGTTTTGTTGTAAATACAAAATCACATTCTTTTTCGTAGGTTTCGTCATATATGAATGGACACTCAATGTCACACCAGTGCTGTACACACATTTCAAAAGAGCGAAATTTAAGAAAAATATGCTGTTGGTATTTCATTTTATTAGGTATTTATTTCATATTTTTTATCTATTATATTTAAAAAAATATAAATTGAATTTTTCCTCCCCAAAAGAATTGCACGTCAATATTGAAGCGTCTGCGCGCGCAAAAGTTTCCAATGTTTGTTTTGGAGGACGAGATAGAAGATGCACTTTCAACAAGCGAGCAGCTCTTCCCAGTGTTTACGTTCCACTACAATCTGTCTGAAACTGAAATTACAACAATGTTGCACTGAATAAGAATCTGAATCTATTTTTGGCCCAGTTTCGCGCACCCAGTGCAATCCCCAAAATTGTACGCACGTGAGTAATAATCTTCTTTGCGGTCAATATTTGTATCATGTGATTAAGAAACTGGAGCAATTTAAACGACCTTGAGCTTTAATCATTAAGCCCAATTGAACTTAATAAAATAATCGCATATATTTCATGCTCATCTAGTTTCTAGTTCATAAGACTAGAAACTAACTGAACTTGCCTTTACCTTCCTCACTCTTATCTTATCAGTGGTTTGTATTTTAACCACTCACAAGCAGAGCGGGAACCGTTCTCTGTCGCGTAGTGTAGGTGTATCTCATCAGTCATCAACTGAACTCTGCTGGAGTCAGATCATCCCAGAACTTAGGTTGTGAAATTCATTTTCAACTTATCCTCAGATCTGCAACGCGACCCTATCCCGATGGCGCCAACCGGAATAAATCGTGTGCTTTCTATCCAGAGCCATGTCGTCCATGGGTACGTTGGGAACAAGAGTGCAGTTTTCCCACTTCAGGTACGTCTAGACTTAGCGTCTATGTCTGTAGATTACCCTTGATATAATGTGTTAAGTCACGATGAGATGGAAATTTGTGCCACTTGTAAATCATTGTTGCATATTTCTCTCCTGTTACAGGTGCTCGGCTTCGAAGTGGACAACATCAATTCGGTGCAGTTTTCAAATCACACTGGCTACAGCGGCGGCTTCAAAGGCCAAGTACTGAACGAGAACCAACTCGCCGAAGTATTTTCCGGACTGGAGGATAACGATCTGCTCCCGCTGTACACGCATCTACTCACCGGGTACGTCGGCAATCCGGCATTTCTGCGAGAGATAGCCAACATTGTAAAGAAATTGCGGTCGGCCAATCCGGCGCTTGTCTATGGTAAATTTGTTATTTGTCTTTTCCTTATCACGTTGCAACAAAGTCACTTATCTGCAAAATGCATTTTCAGTGTGTGATCCGGTCATGGGCGACGATGGCGTTATGTACGTGCCCAAGGAGCTGCTACCCATCTACCGGGACGAAATTGTACCGCTGGCGGACATCGTTACGCCAAACCAGTTTGAAGTCGAACTTCTCACAGGGAAATCCGTCAAATCGGAACAGGACGCCTGGGATGCCATTGAATGGTTCCACGCCAAGGGCGTCAAAACAGTAGCCATTTCGTCATCCGAACTTGGTGGCTCCAACTCCCTGCTAGCGATCGTCAGCCACAAAGAGGGCCAGCGCAGCCAACGCTGTCGGATGGTCATTCCAAAGCAAGGCAACGGAATCCGGTTCACGGGAACGGGTGACCTATTTGCGTCCCTCTTCCTGGCACACTCGGCACTCACCGGCTTCGATATGTGTGCGACGCTTGAGCGAACCATCGCGAGTCTGCAGGCCGTAATCAGCAAAACGTTAACCTTTGTTCCGGAGGAAGTAAAGTCCGGCAAGGTTGCGGTTACGTCGGCACAACGCGAACTCAAGATCGTTCAAAGCAAGGCGGAAATTGAGCATCCCAACGTTACGATCAAATGTAGTAAGGTTTGATTGTGGTTTAGTAGAAATTTGCGAGGCATTTTTTTTTTAAATCGAAGACAATAATATATCATGTTACATACAATTACATCCCTAAAAAAATTGTGCAATGTGTGAAATTTAAAAACGCTTCCTGTGTTATCTGCAATATATTACAATAATAAATAAGTTGAATATCGCATATTCAAAGCGCTTCAAAAAAAATTCTAGCTCTTGTGGATGCATCGGACCACGCATTGAACTCACACTCCAGAGGTGACCGGTTTGAATCCCGAGGTGGACGCATTTTTTTTCTAAATGTAAATCTCGGGTGAGTTTTCAAAAAGCCGTAAGAGCCACCGTTACCTCCGACACTAATATTCGTTTTTCTCCAAATTGTAACAAAATTTCATTTATTTTTAGTTTGGTGCACTTGAAAGACGAGTATATGAACAATATTAATCATTTTTGAAATTGGTTTTTCGTAAGTAGGTCGAATACCGAGGCAAAAAAGGCTTTGTTTACCATTGGAACGGCTTTTTGAAAACTAATCAGAGAAAATTTCTCCGACGATTTCTCGATAATTCGAAAATTATTAGCCCATGGCACGGGCACTTCTTTTTTTTTTTTTTAATAGTAATAGTAATTTTATTTGGCAACGATATCCTGTTAGTTAGACTTTTTATCAGGGCAAGGACTTCTTCACACTTTGGAGACCCTATACACGCCTGTTGATCCGTAGACGAAACCACAAGGCAAGGGTCAAATTATTAGGTGTTTTAAGTTCGATTTCAAGCTTGCTACATTAAAACAGAAAAATTTAAAAACAATCGCAACTCCAAAAAAACAATTTCCTTGATTTCAGGTATTATTCAGCGTGAGTGCAACAAAAAGTTAGCCAAAGAGAACGCAGCCATATTATACCAGCACCATACCTCCTTTCGACCAGTTCGCCAAGTTGTGAACGATCCCTCTTTCTGTCATGACATGCGTGCACGCAGCCATCGCCGATTTGAAGTGGCATAAACCGCATCCAAGAAGAAAAGTCAAACGCCATCCAAGCCGTCTCGTCGCAGGTACGCGTTTCGTTCAGAAATCCTTCCTAAAAGTCGAAAAAAGGCTCGCAAATCCGGCCAATTCCCGTTCGTCCGTGTTCCCTCCGTTACACGCTAGCCTCCAGGACCAAAAAAACAACGATGAGCGTGATGTTATTTGCCTGCTCCAAGTGCTTTTCACGGCACCCGTTCGAGGAACTATCTCCCGGCCAGCAGCTTTGCAAGGTAAGTTTGGGTTTGCGGAAGAAGAGCCAAGCGACAAAAAAAAGTGTAAAATCATGGCGAAAACAGAACAAGCTTGCTGTGAAATATCCGCGATTGGACTGCGGAAAGTATAAGGTGATGAATAGTGCAGTTTGGGGACTAGGAAATGTGACGATTTAACGTTAGAAAGTGAACTTTTGCACGGAAAAACCTTGAAAATCGCACGTCGTCATAGCGCGGCGGCGTTGGACAGTGACGTGTACCGCCAAGACGAGAGTGACCGTGATTGACCCAGTTTGTGCGTGTGCTCTGGAAGTGCACGAAGAGACCAAACAATAAGTATCACGAGTAGTTTCGTGACCCATGGACAGTCCGGTGTCACGAAAGAAGTGGAAAGCCGTGAAAAGGACGCTGTGGCCAAACTTTTGTGAAGATATTTCGCATCGCAGTAGTCGTGTCGGTGCGTGGAATCCTTTATGTGAAGGCAGTGCTGCCAGATTGGCACGGGGCGCTTGACGTCAATCTGCGTTGTGAAAGGAAAACGGACGGAAAACAACTTCAACGCAGAGCAGGGCCGTACTCAGTCGCAACAAGAGTTTGCGATGAAAGAAGAAAAGTGTGGAACAGTTTTAACCAAGTTTTAACAAAACTTTTATTTAAGTTTATAAGAAATCGTGTTCAAATCATCGAGCGAGTCGTGCCACTATAACCACGGCAAACAGTGTCTAAGGCATTAGTGAAAATGCAATGTTTCATCCTACAGGGTCTCAGAGTATCAAAACTTCTTAGCATGGTGCTCCCAACCAATAACCTAAATCCAAAACTCGAAGCGTATTAGGTTTTACAGCATGACGTCACGAGCGCACACGCACATATACTTTACTGAGACTCACGTGTAAAATATGTAAAAGCTGTAAAATTTTTAACCTAAAACTCGAGTCGGCGTAAAACCTAATAGTGGTGTGTTCCACGCTTTCTGAGGTTTCCGAATAGTCACTCCGTGCTCAAATTCAACTCAACGAATCGTCTCTGCAGTAAGCTTTACGCAGTAGGCCTGGCCAATTTACCGCTTGTGATGTTTCAATGCATTATATAGCAGTGGCGCACTACAAAGTTGTCAAGAAGAAGGCTAGGGCCTAAGGCTTTCTCCGCGCTGTAACTAAAAATCGCACTTGAATGAGTTCTTTTTCACACTTATTTATATGATTTTTTCAGTTCGACTACGTTTACACTTATCGTGTTATCGTACAACCAAAATATCTCGGGTTAGTTTTCAAAACGTCGTAAGAGCCTTACCCCTCAAGTGGGGAAAACCGATGAACAAGTTTTCGACCATTAATTTAACTCTTATTTATATGTAATTGGGTTTCAAGGGCATATTTTTAGTCAAAATCATTGCATTGACTATAAGCTATGGTTGCCATATCAAGTGAATTCAATTTGTTAACAATTAATGTGTGTTTTAGCCTTGTTTTATCAAACAAGGTTGATTCGACCTTTTACATGAGCAAATTGTTTCATACGTCCCTGTACTTGGAACTTTTGTTGAGTAAGAATGACAATACGACCATTGGCAAAATTTATTTATTTTATGACTAAACCACATTTAAATCAAACATTATTATTTTGAACATCGTTTCAACACCCCCCGCAAAAAGGGCAGTCGATGTTTTGTGTTTTTGGAGGAGATTGGGAGAAAACATCGTAGAGGAGAAAGGACCAACTGACAGATTTTATTCTCCCTCTCTCGCGTTTGCTCATACGCTAGCTGAGAGCACGAACAAAATGACGAATTACCACTGATTTTTTTATCTTTTCTTCAGTGGTCTATAGGACCTTGAAGAACTCGGGGTTCCTGGAGTTTTGAGAGGGCGTTTATGCGTGATAAGATGGATGCGGTCGTAATCGCTTGTTCCTGAACAGATTATGCAACTTGATTTTGTGTTGGTTTATGCTGCCACACAAAATGATGATTTTGGGGGAAGCTAGCCGTCTCTTCCGGAATAAATGACTGAAACTGGGTTTTGCTGACTGGCAAATTGGAAAACATTCTTCGCGCATCCTTTAAGTCATATAATCAGCGCAATGTTTTTAACGGGATAACAAATATTCAACTTTTTTCGTAAAAACTCATGTGCGCATAATCATAAAGCAATTAAAACTGAACTTACGTCCTTTTTCTATGAGCGTAAGTACATTTTTGAAATTATCAGTACTTACGAACTTGCATCACCAAGGACGGATGTGACTTCTCCGTATGAAAAGCACATTCGACCTTTTATATGCGGGCGATATTTTTGTTTAAATTTATTTTTTTGGAAATTCTGCTCGATTAGATCATTAGTAGTGCGTTAGAAGAGTGCAACCGTGCCAAAAACTCAATTTTGGATAACTGGCGCTTACGACCTTTTGAAAACTAACCCGAGATTTATTCTCATAATTGAAAAAATATGCGTTTAGGTTGATAAAAACAAGCATTAATTGTATGTTTCAGAGAAACTTTTGCTTGGATACACAGTTTTCTTCATTTTTGAAAGTTAAATTAACAGGGGTCCAATTTTGGAAAATTTTGGATTTTAGTTGTCCTATATTGGACCCCCCTAATTTTTGCTCGAAAATGGCAGTTCTTCGCTATATTTTAGTAAAGATCCTTTAACTTACATTATTTCGACTTGCTGAAGTTAAATAATCAGTCAAAAAATGATTGGATGGTTAATTCAATCATAAAATATAAATGCAGTTTTGTTGTGAAAATGCTAGTGGCCATGGCTGATTTCAGATGTCGAACTCAAAACACTTATTTTGGTAAAAAGGACTATTCAATGTCAGTCAACATTGTTTTAAATGATACTGAACATGCCAAATAAAAGATTTGTAGACAACAACACGCTTGAAATTGTGATTTTATTGAATTTTTCATCAAAAACCCTTCAGAGGGTCCACTATAGGAAAGGGGTCCACTAATGGATAACGTACCCTAGAAACACAGAAATCGATCGAATAATTCCAATCGCGTTTTTCTCCGTTTCCCCTTTTTTTAACATGGGACAATTATGCGTAGAACGGCAGTGTAATACAAACAAGTACGGAACACGACGTAAATATACATTTATTACAACAAACTACAAATAACAATTTAAAATGAAACTAAACGACCTGAGCCGCAGACAGGCTGTGTCGCGGTGAACGGTCTACAATAGAATAAAACACAACACAAATGACGACAACAATTTCTCCTCTTCTCTGCGCGCGGCTGTCATCGATCTGTGTTGACGATCATCACAATGAGCCACCGCGCGTGATGGTGTTGTGTCGTCAGGGTGGTCCTCCCAACATACAGTTATTTCAATATCAGTCTTAAAACACCACTACCATAAACTTGATTAAAAAAATTAACAATTTGGAGGTAAATTTGAGAAATTTCCAGCAAGAGACAAACTTGACTTTATTTGTCCATAAATAAAGGCAAGTCAGCTATGATATCATGGTAGGCTTGAACATTTGCATCCTCGATAAGGGGAGGAAATCGTGACGTCAGAAATGAACTCAAATCACTCAAAGTTCATTTTGTGAGTAAATTTAACATTTTGGCCTAGTTTGACAGCTACATTGTCCCCAGTTTTCTGTGGGAGAGAAAAGGAAGCGAATACTTTATGAAAATTATACCTTTCAAAATTCCTACCCTCAAAATTTTGTCGCAAGTTGCTTTTCTCCTCTATTGCGCACGGCTGGCCTGCATCCCTGCGTAGAAAAGGGACCCCGAAACTCGGCAGAGTTAACACCATTCAAATGCCTATGCGAGTTATTTGCATGTAAAGAATGTAAATCTAATAAAATACATGGAAACAACTCAATTTGTAGGAAGCGTTCGCGTTGTCCCGTTGGGTTAATTGCACACTAGGGGGACAAGAAAAATTTAAATTTTTGGAAAATCGTAAGAGATACCCCTTGGCACGATTCTACAGGACCTAATACAAAAAGTGGGACTCTAAACGAAATTGACTTTATAGCTGTCGGCCACCATACCATTGCTAGTACCAACCACTAGTGTCTTCCTATTTATCTACAAGGACTTCGCCGCCCTGGGCTCCTAAGTGTATGAAAGTATGGCACGGAGCGACGGCGCCGAATACCCATATTTACACAAAGAATTTTAAAGGCGCCCGCCGCGGGATTCGAACCGGCGACCTCTGGATTGTGAGTCTAGTGCGCGGGCCGATTGATCCACACGGGCGGGACTCTAACTGTTTTCTATTCAGAGTTATGACAATTTCCGTAAAAAACTCGAAGTAAAACGAGTAAAACATGTGCGCGTGTAGTGAATCCTTAAGCACTAGCGTGCCCAGATCCTCAAGGAAGGTGGGGCAACAATATGAGCGTTTTGAAAGTTTCGTCGTTTATGGACACCCCCTTGGAAATTTTAGAACAAATTTCTGAGGATGGTGGGGCAACTGCCCCATGTTGCCCCACCCTGTGCACGCTAGTGTCTTTAAGGCAGACGTTTTTGTATGACAAGATTTTTTTTCACAACTTCAACGATAAAAAGCGACCCTTAAATTATTTTTATTGGGTCCTTTTCCGTGCTGGGACCTGTATTGGACCGAGTCGGTTTTTGTAATTACATTTTTCTTAAAGCTAAGAGTAATTATAACATGAGTTAATAATGACGTTTTGCTAAACTCAACAAACCCTAAAAGATGCATCAAAGAATTTTGGAAATTGGCTTTTTACTTTTTTTTACGCTCCAAGCGTTTGTTCAGCGATAGTATACGAACCGATTGCTTCGAAAACTTTGACTTCATCATGTTAACAAGTGAAAGTTATTGTTAACATTCCATAGGTCGCCTTCCCTAAGGTGTCGTGATAAGGTCCAGCTTGTGAAGATACACTACCTTCCCTTTACTAAGCAATCAAATCCAGAAGGGAAAATATCACCAGTTGCGTTGGTCTGAGCCGGGATTTGAACCCCGATCTACCGCTTACGAAGCAGAAGCGTTATCACAGGTCAACGTGGCTCGGTCATCATTCATGGTTATGAAAATATTTACCACCAAACATTAAAGATAGATTTTCTCGAATAGTACTAAATGGTCGTAATCACAAGATAGCACACACAACAGACGATGTCGCCCCAATAAATCGCTCCCTCTCTTATGTTCTGCTGTTCGTCGCTTTTTGACGTTCATAGCATAGCATTGGTGTCTACCCGTAGCTGCTACTTCGTTATTGACCAGGACCCCCAAAATTTGCTCCGTGGACCACAGATGAAAAGTAGGAACCAATCATCACCCCTTCGCAATTTTCAAAGATCCCTATCGTGCTGATCAATACCGACGCCGGCCACGACCAGTGGTAAGACACGGGGAAGTGGATGGGAATGTTAGTCCGATACATGAGTGATGGGACCGCCAAATCGACTGCGTCTCCGACAAAGTATCACATGAGTTTTGAGGGGTTAGTAAGATGGGTATGAGGTCAGGATTCACTGCGGTAGGTGATGCGACCATAAGCAATTTGTTTATCTGTTGAAATTTTTAAAAATCTTAGGCAGCCGGCTGCGGAAAGATACACAATCATTGATTTAGAAATAGTTTTAATTCGAACGCGGCGCCAAATTATCATTCATTCCCCCGTCGGCGTGCCTTCCGAGCAACGACGCTGTGAGAAGGGCTCCTCCTTTTACTATTTAAGCAATATATTAAATTGTATTTTCTGTGGTTTCCAAATGAATTATATCAAAACTTTATAGTGAGGTTTGCAATGATTACATCGTGTTGCAGGATTTTATGACGAAATGATCCGAAAATAGTAATCTACGAGACCGACAGAATTGCGAAAAATAGTAACTGAAAGTTTTCGTTTCGAGCAGTTATTAATAAAGTGACACTATCACGAATGGTACATTTTTACGAATGGTGCATTTTTAAGCCGAAGTCGTTATAGGTAGTTATATCTTTTACGTTATATTTATAATTATCGGAAAAATAAGATCAGAGTAAGAGGAGAACGAATCCGTAAAAACGACGCATGAACTCGAGTTAGACATTCTCGTTTAACGACCGGTATATTATTTTTTACGCGACTTGAAAGAAGGCAAGAAGAAAAAGAAGAGGGAAAGTGGGGAAAAATATGTAAAATATAAGATACATACAAGGATAAATTAAAGTAAATAGATAGATTGAAATAAATAAGTTAAAATAAATTGATACATTAAAATAAATTGGTCAATAAAAAAAATAATAATAAAATTAAATCCATTCATGCTTCCATCCATACATGAGCCAAATGATAGAGTTCACCAATAGAGGAGAAAAGCAACTCGCGACAAAATTTTGAGGCTAGGAATTTTGACAGGTATGATTTTCATAAAGTATTCGCCTCCTTTTCTCTCCCACAGAAAACCTGGGAACGAGGTAGCTGTCAAACTAGGCCAAATGTTAGTCACTCACAAAAGTGATTTGAGTTCATTTCTGACGTCACGATTTTCTCCTCTATTGTGGAAACTCACAAATGACTCTTCACAAAACTATTCATGCACCCACATCACTCGACTCACACATACATGCACACAAGCAAACTCACCCAGGGTTCCCAGTGTCGCATAAAACACGCTGACCTCTCCAGTTATAAGACACTCACCAAGGTATGCTTTTCCGCCTAAAACACCAACGTTTGCATGAGCTTTCCGTTATCGCCCGTTAATAACACCACACCAAAGCTCCCGAATTCTTTGAGATTGACTTCCTCTGCTGCACAATGCGTCGACATTCATTGTTACGATTCAAAGCTTCCACCCACATATGTAAAGTAGTATTCGTGTCGGTTAGCTCTTAAACTCATACAACTAAAAACATGTAGCAATTATACGCTTGTCCACACTTAAGCATCGTGCCGTTGGCTTCAAAAGTTCACGAGGTAAAATTTGTTCTAACTTTATCAAGCAATACAACTATTTTCAATTCCCCCCATTTTGTTACTTTACCAATAAATCGAACTTAAAAATTACAAAAGCATTGGCTAAGATTTAAAACTAAGAGGGATAGACACTTGTGTTTCAACAAGCATCTCTTAAATCTACAGCTACAGCAACAATTTCCCGATTAACACTATTCATTCAAGTTTTTAATAATTCACAACCCGATCAAACCTTATACCACCCCCAAGAAAACAAAATAACAACACTTTTATCGATTCAAACTGTTTACCACAACACATGTTCTCACACAATCTGTACTGCTCAACGCGTTCACATTTATATCACCGTAAACACTTTTACCAGACTTTTGAATAAGCTATTCCAAGCTTTTGCTAATTTTCTTTGTAAACTGAATATTTTCCTCTTGCACTTTAGATTTTACACTTACACTTTTGTGTTTTGATAATCAATCGATTCATCAAATCAAAACAATCCCCAGCACTACAACAATCACCTTTTCAGTTGGCAGTCGGCGATATTGCACGGAGAGCCCAAACGTCAGGCTCCTCAAGCAAGCGCTTGGCAGAAAAAAAAACACACACACACACCTGATTTTTTTGCTGTTAATAATCTACATTAAGTATTTTTTCTAACTTCGGCTTTGAATTTCACTCGCGACAAATCAATTAATTAATTTTCTATTTGTAAACTATGCCACCTCAAGAAAAACAATCATTTTGGCACCACTGACTCGCATACGAGTTGCATAAAAACTTTCATACAACCACGCTGCGGAACGATGAAAACTGAAACCACCCAAAGCAACCTGTCAAGATGTCGCGCAAATCAAACCAGAACGAAAATAACACAAAACAAATTATCACAAAACTACAGTTTTGCCTTCCTCACCTTATTGAGGAAAGGCTATAAAATCACTCGAAAAACGAAATTCTTAATTTGACCTTATAGACCCACCTTCATGTATACATATCGACTCAGAATCAAATTCTGAGCAAATGTCTGTGTGTGTGTGTGTGTGTAGGGATGTGGGTCTGTGCACCAAAAAATATGCACTCGATTATCTCAGCACTGGCTTAACCGATTTGGACCGTTTTGGTCTCATTCGATTTGTCTTGGGGTCCCATAAGTCCCTATTGAAAATTATGAAGTTTAGTAAAGTACTTCAAAAGTTATGCTAAAAAAACGATTTTGACTAAAGTCCGGAAGATTGTAAAAAGGGTGGTTTTTGTAAGAAAACCTGGCATATTATACATTTTCAGAAAGGTATTTAAAAGACCTTTCCAACGCGTCCAAGACATTAAAGATCTGACAACCCTATCAAAAGTTATAAGCACTTAAGTGCTATTTATGCACTTTTTGGAAGCCGGATCTCAGATATTTTGATGAAAACGTTGTCCGGATCTCTCATGCAACCTATCGTTGGATAGGTAATCAAAATACCTTTTAAACGCGTCCAAGACATTAAAGATCTGACAACCCTATCAAAAGTTATAAGCACTTAAGTGCTATTTATGCACTTTTTGGAAGCCGGATCTCAGATATTTTGATGAAAACGTTGTCCGGATCTCTCATGCAACCTATCGTTGGATAGGTAATCAAAAGACCTTTCAAACGCGTCCAAGACATTGAAGATCTGACAACCCTATCAAAAGTTATAAGCACTTAAGTGTTATTTATGCACTTTTTGGAGGCCGGATCTCAGATATTTTGATGAAAACGTTGTCCGGATCTCTCATGCAACCTATCGTTGGATAGGTAATCAAAATACCTTTTAAACGCGTCCAAGACATTGAAGATCTGACAACCCTATCAAAAGTTATAAGCACTTAAGTGTTATTTATGCACTTTTTGGAGGCCGGATCTCAGATATTTTGATGAAAACGTTGTCCGGATCTCTCATGCAGCCTATCGTTGGATAGGTAATCAAAATACCTTTTAAACGCGTCCAAGACATTGAAGATCTGACAACCCTATCAAAAGTTATAAGCACTTAAGTGTTATTTATGCACTTTTTTTAGACCGGATCTCAGATATTTTGATGAAAACGTTGTCCGGATCTCTCATGCAGCCTATCGTTGGATAGGTAATCAAAAGACCTTTCAAACGCGTCCAAGACATTGAAGATCTGACAACCCTATCAAAAGTTATAAGCACTTAAGTGTTATTTACGCACTTTTTGGAGACCAGATCGCATGATCATCTCATCTTATCTCATAACATTTATGCGACCTATCTTTGGATAGGTAATTTAAAAATCTTTTCAACGAGCACGAATTGGACTGTTTTGTGTCTATTTTGGATAGTACCCTTTAAATGTGAGGAAGGCGCCAACCACCTAAGGGTGGATTAAGTAACGTTTTTTCTCAAATTTCGAAGAAACTCCATGTTTCTCGTGTGAAGTCAGGTCACTCGTCTCGAATTAACTACTTTTGCCGTGGCCTTCGGTAAAATTTCACAATTAAAATGCTAATTTAAAAACGCGCGACGGAGTACACAACCGGGCTGGATCAGAGCTGCCAGCAACTTTTCTGTTCGTCGCTTTTTGACGTTCCGAGAAAAACTCTTTTTAATGTTTTACTTTGAATAAACAAAAACTACACTGAAATAAATATCATGATTGATGCTATTAGTTTCACATATAGATTTTTGCAGACCCGCATAGTCATGAACTATATAACTACTTTATGACAAATAGTTACTCAACTATTTATCAAATGGTCTCTACTATTCAGTAAATTGTAACCCAACTATATATGTACGATATATCAAACCATTAATTCCATTCCCAAAATAGTTTTGGTCGATTTTACTATATGAGAAATTAGTTGTTAGGCAGAAAACTATATGAGGTTTTCATACATATGTAAATATTTTTATAAACTTGGATTTTACGTCAAATAGTCATTGCCCAAAAAATTTACTATTCCCTATATAGTTTCTGAAAAACTACTTTACCGACACTACTTTGCCGACACTTTAAAAAAGACCGCAAAAATGAACCCTACAATTGTTGTGATAACTACTTCGGATATAATCAAATTTGATTTTTAAGTTCTATCGATAGTTGGTGAATGTTTACCGCCATTATATGTGATGTTATTTACGTTGCTGCCGAACTGCTGCCGCCTTATCCGATTGATCTATATCTGTTGGTGGTTTTTCAGTGGTTTTGGTGACATGTTGTGTTAGAAGGGAGCAAGCTCGGGGGCAAGTATTTTTCGATAAGTCCAAGTAGTCCAAACAATTGACTCATTTTATAGTGAACAGTAATAGTCCACCATGTAGTACACATATTTTTGGTGTATGGTAAGAACAGCATGCCTACTTTTTCTGGAATAGTGAAAGTCAATTTCATGAGCCCTCGTAACATTTTTCTTCTTTTGGGGAGTTTTCTGATAATCTGAGGAGAAGTGGGGGTGTTGAAGGTTCTCTATCATCCAGAGGAATCGACTGTGATCAATTTACTTGATAAAAGTTGAAATTTTTGTACCAATCGTTTAACATATAGTTGGATTATATAACAAACTGTAATTGTACTCCATACTGTTGAAATATTGTTTGAACTATTTGGACTTTTAGAAATTTTTAATTCAAAATAGTATGGTGTATAGTAATTTTACTTCATGTAAGTTGACAAATTATTTGGATTATACAAACTTATCGAAAAAAATGTGGCCGCCATCAATTGTGTTCTACTATAGCATTTATAGTAGGTTTTTAGTTCTTACAGGTTCTGACTATAAAAATCTAAAATCTGTGGAATTTTGCTATATTGTTCTCAATAAAGTTGATAAATTGTTTGAACTATTTGGACTTGTACATTTTTTCGTTGAGTCACGTTGTCTAAACAATCCGAACTGTTTAGTGTAAGGTTATTGTACCCCAAATAGTTCAAAAATAGTTAGAATCATTAGATTTACTTCAATAAAAACGTCATCATTTGACGATCAGTTTCGTTATGGTTTTGTATAGTGCCGTAACTATATGATAATGGTTAAGCATGTGGTAACTACATCTCTTTTAGTAGTAATATAGTTTGGACTATTCCCCCGATGGTTTTTGATTATGCGGGGAGTGCTTCTGCATTTGATCGGTATATGCGCTGCACATAAACATTAAGAGCACTGCTTATACATGGATACAAATTCGAATAAGCTAACACTTATAGAAAGTATGCGTAATGCACATGAAAATTATATGCTATGCTCACAGATTGAATGATTTGGCGATATGCACTTACATATAACTTGCATGCGCAGAAATCTTAATTTTTAATATTTTCTTCATTTGATTTTTAATAGTACTACATTTCAATTTAATTTGGTATTACTTCAGTTGAATTGCTGTTAAAATTTTCTTTCAGCTTAAACAAAATGTTAAAAATAATTTTTATTATTTATTTTTACAATCATAAACATACATTAGCATAAATAATTGAAACACTAAAGCATTTTTCTCATCCCGAATCTGACCACCTTGTCAAGAATCTGCTCGAAATCTCGCTGGTAGTCGAACCCGTTCGTGTGCATATCATCCTCGGACAGCGTCAGATGACCAGGAAGTACCGGGCCAGGTCCAGATCGCGGAGAAGGTTAGCCACCGTGATGCGATGCTCGAGCTGCCGCTAAGCCAGGAGTGTAGTCAGGGCGATGGTTCGGGTCCGCTGCTCCCTGGCACTCATGTTTATAGTTATTTGACCGCGGCGTGTTGAAGAGTCGGGACATTATCCGGATCGTCGACTTTTCGCCGTCTGCTAATTTCGATTGGTGCGACTGCAGCTTGTACTACTCAAAAGACAATAACGGCGGCCACGGTGGGTGGTGAAACTCGTTTGTGGAACATCTCCCCGAGCGCCATCGTCCTGAATCCACTTCTTCACGCGAGTTGACTGTACAATCGAGGCCTGCGCCGCCTATATTGCAGCCACTTCCTCATGCAGTCTCTAAATCTCTTCCGCCGCCAGTGCTTCACCAGCTCAACTTCCGGACGGCGGGTTCTCCCAGTTCCCAGAGTTCGCGGGACCGCGAGCGAGGTTCCCGGACGCCGGACATTGTCGTTGAAGCTGGAAGAAAAGAAAAATATGAAATCTTGCCGTTCGAACAAGGATAACCCGAGATTAACGTTTGCTTACCTTTGCTAGAAGATTTAATTAATTAGACCGACCGATTATGCACAAGAAACTTGCAAAAAACTACTTTTTAAAAGAAAACTTTTAAAAAGAAAACCCGACACCGCACGCGTTTTATTCCACTGTGGCCATCTTGTTCAATTATGCACGTTTAAGTACATCGCATACACTCACATACGCGCACATCGAGCATGCACTCATAAATGTTGTGAGCATTGCATATATTTTTTATGAGTAAAAGCATACTGCAAAAATCTATAGTATTGCGCAAATAAAACTTATATGCGATGCTCACAAGGGTTATTTGCGTAAACAATATTTGTTATCTAGCAGTTGGCAAGCTCGGTTATGTGCAGTACGCATATAAAATCTAAGGCGATATTTATTCAAATTTATATGTGGAGCATATGAGGTTCAATGTGAAAGCTCATAGATATTATTACGCTGATTTGAGATACAGTTATGTGCAGTTGACATATAGAATCAATCATGATTTTAGTTTCAGTGTAGAGTACGCAATGTGAGCAATAACAAACACGTTTTGTTTGGCTGACCGTTCTATGCAGTTACGAAGTTTGGTTGAATTTGGTTGCCGGAGGCCCGAGTTATAATTACAAATGTTAACGGTAGTCGGGCGTATACGTGTGTCAAACGCGTTTTGTCCTGAAATCCTTTTGCCCAGATGTCGCACGTACAGAAATTTTCCAAGTGAAATGGTAGAACGAAAGGAATCACAAATCCACATAAATAATTTCAAGAATGTGTTAACCGAAAACGCGATCAAAAATTAAAGTGGACGAATAAGGCTCTTAACTGTTTATTTAATTGTCAGTGTACAAGACGCCACACTGTTTAATCGTTTTCTGAAGTACATCTAATTTTGCAGCCCAAAACCAGTTATTGAATTGAAAAACCCGATTTAATCCCACCTGGGGTGAGATAGAGCCTTTCTTACTTAAGAATATAACAATGATAGAACTTTTTTCAATTCATAAAATCGACTTTGTTTATTTATAACGTCAGCACAAAAGAAAGTCTTATGATGAAAGCAATGTATTATAAATGATATGATTTCCAAAGGAAATAAAAAACGCAATTTTCACCAAAAGAATATTTTCAATCGTACAATATGTTTGTAAGTTTGTAATCAAACAAGCGTTTATGACAAACGCGATCATAGCAAGCTTCCCATGCGCCAGTGACAACGCACACCGCGGTTTTGGTTTTTTAGCTTCGGTACGAGCCCTTTTGTGTGTTGGTATTGTCCGTTTTTTTCAAAGGTACACGCCGCGCGGCATTTCAGAATGTGCCGCAGACACTGTTGCCAGCGATTTTTTGCCCGCGAGCGAGAAGAAGCACTAGTTGGCAACGAAAAAAAAACAACAACACAACGCTTGAAGTTATACCTCTACACCATCGCCTCTTTAGCACAAGGCGCCGTGTGCGGTGAGCGCGAGTGTGGAGAGGAAAGGAATATAAGTTCTCTCCCTCGCTCGCTTGCGATCAAAGCTTTCCTTTTTCACCCAACAACAAGAAGCAAGCCAAGAACTTTCGAAGAAGATCCCCACTTTCTAAAAAGATCCCCACTCTCTAAAAGCTCTTTCAAATTCACCTCAATGTTTCTCAAGATTTAAATCTTTTGCCTCTGATCTAGATAAAATATTAGTTAGGACACAAACCTCTAGACCACCACACAACAAAAATAAATGACAAAATTTAAATCGCATAATGGTCTCATGTCGCAGGTTTCAAAACAAATACTGGACAGTTATGCATATAATGATAATACTAAAGAGCCGAAAAATATACGATATCTATATTAGCAAATCATTGCTTCGGCAGAAGTCTCAGCGGGTGGTCGTGTTTTTTCGCGGTGTGTTTGGCGCGTTTTTCACGGCGATTCCGAGGCGTGTGCGAGCGGACAAGCCCGTTCCGGTGGTCAGAGAGGCCACAATCTGGTCGTCGTGGACACGGCGGCGGTGCAGCAGCGGAAGAGGAACGAGTTCCTGCATCCGAGCAGCAGCAGCAGGAGGAGTGAGCAGCAGCGGCCGCGGAGGCAGCTGAGGCGAGAGACGATCGTTGGTCGGTGGAATCGGCCCCGGAGAGTCGACTGCGGTCGGCGGACCAGTTTTCGGCCAGGCCAGGTCGGAGACAACCCCGTTGTTTACGTGGCTGGCAGCAGGCAGCACAACAACAACAACAAGCGCGCGCAAACGAGCTTCCCGCGCATCCCGCTGCGGGCGGCAGCCAGTGCGGCCAGTTCGGCGGTGAGTGCGAAAGGCGAGTTTTTTGTTTGCATTTAGTTTTTTTTTTTTTCTCATAGTTTTTTTTTTTTGGTTAGTTTTTTTTTTCTTTTCTCCTTTACTTTTGCGATTAGTTTCATAATTTTCATTTTCGTTTAGTTTATCGCGTTTCTTCGCAAACATGGATCCGACCGAGTCGGACCATGAGGAATTCGACTCCGATTCAACCCTTGAGGGTGACGAGGACGTGGTAATGGAGGACTCTGTTTCGGGAGTTCCTTCAAACACTACCAACAGGGACCTCTTCCTGAAGGATAAGGATGCTGGCGGTAAAGGGGGATCCTCGGACGGGTCTAAGACGAAGAAGCGAAAGCGTCCTAAATCAGATCCGAATCCGGTTCCCCCTCAACCACCAATTCCTCCCTTGACTCCAGACCCGATTCCTCCCTTGACTCCAGACCCGATTCCTCCCTTGACTCCAGAACCGATTCCTCCCAATCCAGATCCAGTTCCTCCAAAAACACCGGTGCCGAATCCGGATCCAAATCCCCCCCCGCCCCTGAATCCTCATTCTCACAAACCGATTCCTCGTCCTCGTCAGTATCAAGAGGGATCGCAAACGGAATGGGTGGTCTTCTTCCGGCCCAAACAGAAGCCGCTAAACTTTGTACAGATCACCAAGGATTTGCAGAAGCACTATCCTGGGGTGGTCGAATGTACCAAGCTGAACAAGAGCAAGCTCCGCGTGATCGTGAACTCCGCGGTGCAAGCTAATCAGATCGTAACTGATCTGCGGTTCTGCATTGAGTACCGTGTTTGGATTCCGGCCCACAAAGTCGAAATCGACGGCGTGGTGACCGATGACAGTCTGTCGCTTGTCGACCTCTCAAGGGCGGTGGGACGCTTCAAGAACCCTAAACTTCCAGCTGTGGAGGTACTCGAGTGCCGGCAACTGGGCAACGTCACCACCGAGGGTGGCCAGAAGAAGTTCATTCCTTCTGCCTCGTTCCGGGTGACTTTTGCCGGGTCAGCTCTTCCGGACTACATTGAGTTGTACAAGCTTCGGCTTCCAGTTCGATTGTACGTTCCGCGAGTGATGAGCTGCGAAAACTGCCAGCAGTTGGGACACACCAAGACCTACTGCAGCAACAAGAGCAAGTGCTCAAAGTGCGCCGGCCCCCACAAGGACGTGGAATGCCAAAAGCAGGCTGAAAAATGCCTGCTTTGTGGCGGGGAACCGCACAAAACTCGGCAGTGCCCAAAGTACAAGGAGCGCGAGGACAAGATGAAGCGATCCTTGAGGGAACGCTCTAAGAAGTCCTTCGCGGAAATCCTTAGTCAGGTGACCCACCCCAATCGCTTCGCTCCTTTGGCGGACGAAGATTCGGGGGACGAAGATTCCGATGTGGAGGTCCTCTTCCAGAGAGACGAGGAAAGTGACTCTTCCGGGCCAAACCCGAAGCGCAACAAGGCTTCCAAGTCCAGAAAAGCCGCTGGCGGCAAGGGTAAGGAAAGTGACTCGTTGAACTTCGAGGAGGATTTTCCTTTCGGTCCGTCGGGTAAGCCCAAGCCCGCTCCGAAGCCGACACCAAAGCCGGCACCGATTCCTCTCAAGCCGCTGAAGCCCGTTCCCAAGCTGCCAAAGATCCCCCTAAATCCGGTTCCTCAACCGAATCCGATTACCGATGCCTTCAAAGGAGTCCTTCCTTTTTCCACAATCGTGGAATGGCTGTGCTCTTTTGTGAGTGAACCGACTCGTTTAATCATAAAGCGGTTTGAGCCTCTCGCTAGACACATCGGGAAACAGCTTGCTACCACGATGCCCCTCTTGTCGTTCATTTCCTTTGATGGGTAATACACCAAAAACGAAAAACGGCATCTCCTTTCTACAATGGAATTGTAGAAGTTTAACCCCCAAGTTAAACGATTTTCAACAATTCGCATTCGAACGGGACTGTGATGTGTTTGCGTTGAGCGAAACGTTTCTTATCGGAGATGAGACGCCAGCTTTCCGGGGGTACAACATCATCACAGAGAGCAGGGCAGGACCAAATAGAGGTGGAGGCGTACTGATTGGGGTCAGGAAATGCCACACTTTTAGAAAGGTCACGCTCCCGAAGCTAGGAGGAATCGAAGCAGTCGCAGTACAGGCCAGGATCAGAGGACTGGACATTTGCATTGTGTCCGTCTACGTTCCCCCACAGGTGTCGTTAACTCGACAAAAGTTGTGGGGTATGCTTGAGCTGTTGCAGGCACCGCGACTGGTTCTGGGTGACTTTAATCTTCACAGCACCGAGTGGGGAAGTCACAAGACAGACCCTCAAGCATATCTGATTCATGAACTGTGCGACGACTTCCAGATGACCCTCCTAAACAGGGACAAGCAAGTTACGCGGATTGCAACTCCACCAACGCCAACCACGTCCGGTACGAAGGCGAGTGCCATCGACTTGTCGCTCTGTTCTAACAGTCTGGCAGTTCTTTGTGACTGGAACGTGCTTCAAGATCCTCGTGGCAGTGATCATTTGCCGATCGCTATTCTGGTTAGCCATGGCCCACAGCAATCGACAACGGTGGAGATGCCTTACGATCTGACGCGAAATATCGACTGGAAACAGTACGCGGAGGCAGTATCCATTGGAGTTGAGTTGCGAGATGGGTTGGCACCGCTTGAAGAATATGCGTATCTGGCTAATTTGATCTATGACAGTGCGTTACAAGCTCAGACAAAACCCGTCCCGGGACCGTACATACGAACGCGCCCTCCACTTCCCTGGTGGGACAAGGAGTGTACGGATCTCTCGGCGGCCAGGTCTGAAGCTTATGTGGACTTCTGCAAGTGTGGAATCCGAGCGAACTTCCAAAAGTATAGAGCTCTTGATCGCAGGTACAGTAATACTCTGAAGCGGAAGAAGCGAATGTACTGGCGGGAGTTCGTTGAAGGACTACCAGCAGATACGTCCATGAGCACTCTGTGGCGCGTTGCGAGGGCCATGCGTAGAGGTTCCGTTCCGAACGAGAGTGTGGAAAAATCGGACAAGTGGATATTGGATTTCGCCAAGAAGGTGTGCCCGGACTCGGTGCCGACACAACCATCATTCGACGTTGTTGATGGGAGCGATGCTAATCCTCCCTTCTCGATGGTAGAGCTCTCCATAGCACTATTGACGGGCAACAATACTGCTCCTGGTCCGGATAAGATCAAGTTCAGCTTGCTGAAGAATCTTCCGGACGTCGCCAAGCAGCGTCTGTTGAAACTGTTCAACACGTTGGTGGAGCAGAACGTAATTCCACACGAATGGCGACAGGTCCGGGTGGTTGCCATTCAAAAGCCCGGTAAGCCGGCGTCCGACCACAACTCGTATCGTCCAATCAGCTTGCTGTCGTGTCTACGCAAGTTGCTGGAGAAGATGATCCTCGACCGCCTCGAACCATGGATGGAACGAGAGCACTTGCTGTCTGACACGCAGTATGGCTTCCGGAGAGGCAAGGGAACAAGCGACTGTCTAGCCTTGCTGGCCACAGGGATCGACATAGCCCGTGGTAAGAAACAGCAAATGGCTTCTGTCTTCTTAGACATCAAGGGTGCATTCGATTCAGTCTCCATCGAGGTGTTGGGAGTAAAGCTGCGGCGGAGCGGTCTCAATCCGACGATGTGCAACTTCCTCATCAACCTGTTGTCAGAAAAACACATGCACTTTGTGCAAGGTGATCTGGCAATCACCCGGATAAGTTACATGGGTTTGGCACAAGGCTCACGCCTTAGTCCATCCATGTATAACTTCTACGTCAGCGACATCGATGATTGCTTGACCGGAGACTGCACCCTTATACAGTACGCAGATGACGCAGTGGTTTCAATCGCTGCCAAGAAGGAAGTCGATCTGCTAGAACCCTTGCAAGATACCCTGAACAACTTGGCCCATTGGGCAGTTGGAAAGGGTATTGAATTCTCTCCGGAGAAGACGGAGCTGGTCGTTTTTACGGGGAAGCATGAACCGCCGCAGCTCAATCTTTCTCTGTCGGGAAAGACTATCGAGCAGTCGGACCACTTCATGTACATGGGTACCATCTTTGATCAGAAGGGAACATGGGGGAAGCACATTAACTACCTGAAGCAAAAGTGCCTGCAAAGAACTAATTTTCTGCGCAGCGTCTCTGGCAACCGGTGGGGTGCTCATCCTTCTGACCTGCTTCGACTGTACAAGACAACGATACTCTCGGTGCTGGAATATGGCAGTTTCTGCTTCCAAACAGCTGCGAAATCACGCTTGTTGGTTCTCCAGCGGATACAGTACCGAAGTCTTCGCATTGTCTTGGGATGCATGCACTCAACTCACAACATGACCCTCGAGGTCTTGGCGGGAGTGTTGCCTCTGCGAACTCGTTACTACGAACTGTCTTACCGGTTCCTGATCCGGTGTGATTACAGGAATAAACTGGTAATTGACAATTTTGAAACGTTGCTGAACCTTCACGTTGAGTCTCGGCGCATGCTTTTATATTATGACTTTATGTCATCGTGGGAATGGAGCCCGAGCACAACGGTACAGCGCACGCCTCCGTTAACCAGCAGCACCCTGATTGGCTTCGACACGTCCATGAAAGCCGATACTCGCGGTATCCCAAACCATCTTCTGCGGGGAGTTGTACCGTCGATCTTCGCATCAAAGTACAGCCATGTTCCTCCAAACAACAGATTCTTCACCGATGGCTCCAAGCTCGACGGCTGTACGGGCTTCGGTGTTCATCATGAATCTCATCAGCTGTTCTTTAAGCTGAAGGACCCGAGTTCGGTTTACGTCGCAGAGTTAGCCGCGGTTTACTGCGCACTGCGAATCATCGAGACCATGCCACCTGACCACTACTTCATCTTCACCGATAGCTTTAGCTCTGTTGAGGCTATCCGGTCTCTGAAGCCGACCAGGGAGTCTGCGTTTTTCCTCACGGAAATACGCAAGACTTTAAACAACCTGGCGGCTCAGTCCTTCAGCATCACGGTGGTATGGGTCCGCGCTCATTGCTCGATTCCGGGTAATGAGAAAGCGGACTTGCTCGCCAAGAAGGGTGCTGAGAGTGGAGACATTTTTGAAAGGCCAATCAGCCTACAAGAATGCTACGGTTTTCCGAGGCAGCGTGCGCTTCTGGATTGGCAAAATCAATGGGACGACGACACCAAAGGACGTTGGATGTATTCCATACAACCTAAGGTGCAAAGAAAAGCCTGGTTCAAGGGAATGGACTTGACGCGTGGATTCATCAGAACGATGTCCCGCCTTATGTCGAACCATTACTTGTCCAAGGCTCATCTGTACCGTATCAACATGAGTGATACGAACTTATGCGACTGTGGGCAGGGTTATCAGGACATCGACCATCTCGTATGGGCGTGTCCAGATCACCAGGCTCACAGAATTAAGTTGAAAGTTACCCTCAGGGCCCGAGGAAGACCACCAGAAATTCCGATGCGAGACGCGTTATCTCAACTAGACCTTGATGTTCTCTATCCAATCTATCAGTTCCTCTTAGATTCCAATATATCTATTTAGTTTTTCTTCCAGTTAGTTTTCCTTCAGTTAGTTTTCCTTCAGTTAGTATAACTCGCCTTCACACAAAGCCGTCGTTTCTGGTTGCACCGGAAGCAAAGCAAGAACGCCCCAGCAGCTGGACACCGAGTTGCGGCTGAGGACAAAACGCAAAGGCCAGCAGAGCCAACCAAGACCCCTACACAATCCCCCTTCCCTTCCCACGCCTTGTCTTTAACATCAATCCCTTCCCTACTAACCCCGAGTAGGCCGCGGGTAATCGGCTCCCCTCCCACTAACATTTACACACAAGATCCTCTGTAATTATTAAGCCAAATGTAATTACAAAAGCCGACTCGGTCCTAACCAGGTCCCAGTACCGAAAAGGACCTAATAAAAATAATTTTATGAAAAAAAAAAAAAAAATATATTAGCAAATGCGTTCAACTTTCGTTGGGTTTGGTCGTCTTTCGAGCTAGCTTAGCGCGTTTTTGACGGTGTTTTGTTAACTTTCGCCGACGGCCATGGCGGCGGCCGCGACGGTGGAGAGTGAGTGGACGGAGCACAGGGCTGAGAATGGAAGGACGTTCTACTGGAACGCGGCCTTGAGGAAAAGTGTGTGGGAGAAACCGGACGGGTTTCAACCCAAGACGCAGGCGGCGACGGGCATGGAGGTGGAAGACTCTGAAGGAGGAGGAGAGGACGGGGGCGGATTTCGTCCCGTGGTCAAGGTTCGCCGCAGGAAGGCTAAGGAGGAGATCAACGTCGGCGATGGCGGCAACGACGGCGATGTGGAGAAACTGCTCAGCAACAACAAGTTCAGCCCGCTAGCGGAGGAGAGCAACAACAACAACAATGCGAACCCAGCAGCAGAAAAAACCATCCCCGTGGTACCAGCAACCGGCAAGTCGGCCGGGGAGAAGAAGCAGCCGCCGCTGGTGGTGAAAGAAATGAGCTTCGCCCGCCTTGCGAAGGTGATGTCGTCGTGTGATGTCCAGCCGGAACACAAACTGACGCGGTACGGCACAAAAATTACGTGCTTCTCGAGCGACGACTTCGACACGGTGCAAGCCCACCTGACGAAGAACAAGGTGCAGTTCTACACGCACGGAAAGCGCAGTGCGAGACCGCACCGGGTAGTAATGCGAGGTCTCCCGAACGTGGAACCGGATTACATCAAGGAGCTGCTCAATACGGAACATCAGCTGGACGTCTTGGCAGTACACGCCATCAGGCGGAAGCAGCAGCTTCCCGCTAGGGGTCGTGCATAAACCACGTGGCCTTTTTTTGGAGAATTTTTGACCCCCCCCTCCCCCCTCATGGTTTTTCGTGGCTTCACGCCAACCCCCCCCCCCCCCCCTATATGGCCACGTGGCTTTTTCCTCCCAGGTGAAAAATCTTTAAAAAGAAACAAAATAAGTATATATTTCAAAAATGTCTATCCACAAATGATGTACCATCAGTGGTGGTGACTTTTGGTCAAAAAACGATATTACTGTTGTTATTTTAACACAGTAAAAACATTTCAAATTATATCGAAATAAATAATGTTGGGGAATGCTCCTGAATTTACCAACATTTTCCCAGAATATGGCTAGTATAATCCTACGTTCATAAATGCCAATCGTTTTAAAATTAACTCAAACTCACCCTTTAGAGGGGGTAACATTGGGTCAAATAGAAAACATTTTAATTTGTGTAGGTGCTGTAACACCATTAAAACCAATTTAATCATATATAAAAAAAAAACAGAAATTCATTTAAAAGTGTGAAAAAAGTATGATATCACAAAGTTTAAGGTAAATAATAACAATTTATTGAAATGGTACAGAAAGTAAAAAATACTCTCAACAAAACAAGCAACTTAGTAAAACATATGTTTTCAAAATTATGGAATTGCAGTGCAATTAATTGCATCCAGAATAAATATGCTTTAAGAATTAAAGCTATTTTGATGTATAAACAGCATTCATGATTTAATTTCAATGCGCTTTTAAATATTTTCTTAAAATCGAAATTAATTAAATAGAAAAGTTTTTTTTCAGGAAAAAAATATTTTCATTTTTTTAAGGAAAATATCTAGTTATGAAAGCTCCTGGATAATTATTTTATTCCAAACATTCATAAAAATCCAAACTAAAGCAACTTTTCTTTTTAATTAAGCATGATTGATTCCAATGATTTAGTGTGTCCAAAAAAGTCGAGCTGTTAATTTTTTTCTCCATACAAGAATCAGAGACAGGGACAAACATTCAATATTACGACCTTTTGAAATGTTAGTCTTAATTTTTTTTGTTGAAAATATTAATTGCGAAAAGATTGGAAAATTTCACGAAAGTTTTATTTATAAACATTGAAAATCGCACCATTAGTTGCTGAGATATCGACATAAGAAAATTATGGGTTGTTTGGGTAGTAAACATCCATTTTTCTGTTTTAAAATCTTTGCATAGCAATATCTCAGCAACAAAGCAACAAAGAATTTTCTCAGCATTTCAAAAATATTTTTTTTTTCAAAATTGGGCAAACATGGGCCCTAATTTTTTAAATTAATAATTGCAACTATTTTTTAAAAAAAGTTACCTAAAAATAGCTATAACTATGAAAATTTCACTAATGTACTTTTAAATTGCAAATTCGATTTTACATCGAAAAATAAAATTGAAATTAAGTTGCGGTCAATATTTCGATTTTTTTTAATCAGTATTGATTCAAAAATTCATAACTCAAACAACGATTTTTTGCCCGTTCTGGAAATTTCTGAAAAGTTGGCAAAATAAAATAAAAAGTTTTTTTGCAAATCATATTTTAGTGACAAAAAGTGAAATTCAAAATCAGCAAAGTAAATTACCATTTATCATTTTTTCAGTGTAGTCCTTATCTATACCTACAACTTTGCCGAAGACACCAAATCGACCAAAAATTTCTTCAAAAGATACAGATTTTTTAATTTTCATTGCTGCCAAATTTGTATGGAAAACTATATGGGCAAACTAATGATGCAAAATGGCTTGGGCACCTAAAAAGGTTTCAGACGGATTAAAAAAATCAAAAACTAAAATTTAAGAATAAAGACCGATTTTGTATAGAATTGCTCGGAAATCGATTTCGTGTCTTTGGAAAAGTTGTAGACAACGCGCTAAAAAACATTCTTTTAGTCATGGACATCCAAATTGTTTAAGTCTTACTCTTACTTTAAATTGATTTTGCTATCGACTACGTGTTTTGATAAATTTAAAAAAGATTGAGCTAAAATTTGGAACTTATTTTACATTTTTTTCAGTTGTTTAAATAGGCAATTATCTACGATTTAAGATTTTTGATCCAACTTTTGGTTGCTGAGATATTACCTGAAAATAAATACAAAAAAAAATTAAATAAGTTAATTTTTCAATCTTTTCAATATCTTTGAAATTATTAACACTGGGACGCCCAACGCATGTCTAATATACACGGATGCCAAAGCCTCCCTAAAACGTTGGAACGGTAACTTCAACTCACAGGTTTTCGGGCTTGTCTCCGCGGATTTTCGAGCGGTTTTTTTTACTAGAGCAAACAAAAGTTGGAACGACGTTTTTGATCGCATACATTACAGATTTCATCAAATCGAGTTCTGCAAAGTTTAAGGATCATCTAGACATCCTTATAATTCACTCAAAAAAAATGTCTCGGTTGGTTGAGTTATGCCCGAGAACCAGCGAGTTGAAAATACCGTTCCATCTTTTTTAAGGAGTTTTATTTCTGTTGATCTTTAACGGCATTGTATTGAAACTTATTTCACAAATTGATATCGGCATTTAAAAATTAAGTGACTCTTAAAAACATAAATTATTTTAATGTGTCTATATATTTGAGTGGTTTTATCTCAAATATGAAGTTGAGGGTATAGTATATTTTCTCAGCTTAAAGAAAAAATAATATTTTCAGGAAAGGGCACCTTTGGCCCCTATTTTTTAAATCTTTAAATTAATTGAGAAACAAAAACAATGTTTGCTTGAAGCTCGTTTTTTTTTCTCTTAAAATCTAAAATGTTTGCCCATGTTTCTCTTTGGCTCAAGAGATGGTCCCTATTAACATAAAAAAAAACTTAAAAAAATACCTACAACTTTGACGATGGATAGTAAACGTGTATTTTATGAAATGTTATGTAATATAACAATCCGAATTGTGTAACGCATGAAATAAGGAATATATTTTAGACCAAATATTCATCAAATTTTTTGGTGAATCTTAAAGTATGTATCGTTTGTTTTTTCGTAACTGGTTATTTTTTAATGTTAGACGTTTCACTTGCAAATGAGGTAGTGATACTGAAATTTTGTGCGATAATCCTGAAATTGGGGTTTTTAGTTTCTTTGTACTTAAAAAAATATTGCATGAGAGAGGAGATACAAGATATCTTAAGTTTGTTTTAAGTGTCAAAAGGAAATCTTTCGATTAAGATTCTTCGATCACTTATAGGACCAGCTACGGTAATTAGCTAAGATCTGAGATTTTGAAAATTATTTTTTTTTCGCTGAGAATCATTTTTAAAAACTTCATTTATAATAAATATTTAGTTTTTTGCCTTGTTACGAAAATCTTATAAAATTTTCAGCAATATTAATTTTTTAAGTTGTTCCAAAATAGAACTATCGAAGACTACATCTTCTTTCAATGCAAATTTGCAAGCACATTTTTAGCTACTTGATAGCATCAACAAAAAAATGAAATTGTGTTTGCATTTTGGTACGCATTTTTTAGGGTATATTAACTTTGGATACTGTCACCTTAGTTTTTAACAGCTTTTAAACTTTTGCAAGACGTAGTTACATGAGTATTAAAAAGTGTACATTCAATAACAGGCTCAAAGTATTGATATGAATCTGCCGAAATATATAATTCAATATTGAATTGGAAAATATTATGACATTGAAATATAAGTAATAATTTTAAACACAATAATTGTATGGTTTTGAAGTGTAACAAAAAAATGTATGCAGATAAGTAAATTCAAAGCGCGTATTTTTTGTTTTTTTTTAAGAAAAGATTTTTTTTTAAAGGCCACGTGGTCAGCCGTCGACCCCCCCCTCCCCCCCATGGCTTTTCATGGTTTTTTTCGGTCGGATTTCGGACCCCCTCCCCCCCCCCTAAGGAGACCACGTGGTTTATGCACGACCCCCTATCGATGAGACGCCTTTCATCGTGCTCTTCCCCAAGGGGCACACCAGTCTGAAGGAGTTGAGTAGCAAAGTAAAGAAAGTGGGACCAGTCGTCGTCCGGTGGGTGGCCTACCGGAACAAAGAACCGCACGTGACCCAGTGCAAGAACTGCTTGCAGTTCGGTCACGGAACCAGTAACTGCCATCTCAAGCCCAGGTGCAGCAGCTGTGGGGGTCCCCACAACACAGAAAAGTGCAAAGCAGAAGAAACGCAAGCCAAGAAATGTGTCAACTGTTCTGGATCCCACGAGGGTCTGGACCGCAGCTGTCCCAAACGTGCGCAGTTCATCCAGTCGAGGCAGCAGGCGTCCAAGCCGAAGCCGCCAGCATGGAAAAAGGACAAACAGACTCCGGCAGGAGCTGTGTTTACCGCGGCGGATTTTCCTCCGCTACCTGGAGCGGTACCGGAAGAGAAACATCCTCGTCCCGCAGGAAGAAGTCAAGGAAATACTGGCGCCGACGCCGGTGCAACCCCGAAGGAGCAACAAGGTGAACGGATGCTGTACAGCGAGTCGGAGCTGTGGGCCATTTACCGAGAATACAGAGTTCGCTTAAGACAGTGCAAGACACCCGAGGAACAGATTGACGTGATCGCACACTTGCTGACACATGGCACGAGAAAATGATCATCTGATTCAGTTACGTTTTTTTTTTTTTATTATTTATTATTTGTTGTATTTTTGATCCTCGGTCCTAACCTGGTCGTAGCACCTAAAAGGACCTAATAAAAATAAGTTGTGAAGAAAAAAAAAAAAATATATTAGCAAATGAAAATCGATAGGGCACCCAACACATATTAGAGTATATTGGATCCCAATAACAAGACGCGCCAGCAGTACGCGCCAGCATTAGAAGCCCAACTTGACAACTAACGTCTAAAATCGATGCAGTGTGATTTTTTGACGATTTTTCCGAAGAAAATTCATGCTGAATCGACATATTTACGAAGATGAAAATGACGTCCAGCCTTTAAGTAAAACCTATACCTTTCTTTAGTAAGAAAGGCAAAAATGAAATTCTTTTTCAAATTTTCTTTTCTTGATTTGTGTGCACCTACGTCAAAGACCAAGATTGTTTACTTTTTACTCTTTGGTCTGACAGTCTTGGACTGACAGCTTTATCATGAATTTTGGTCTGGTCTAGGCGAGGGATAGGACACAGCACCGTCCTGCAATTTTCAGGGTTTGTCAAGATAGCACGACAAGATTGAAACTTCTTTTATATGAAGAGAGACAATAATGCACGGAGTTTTTTAGGTTTTCATGAAATATCTCAGAATTCAAACCGAATTTTGAGGATCTGTGAAGGTCAGAAGGTGCGTCATTGTGAGCTACACTAAAAGGCGTTCTTAACTCAATTTGACCCAAAATGCACGTGCGACAAGATAGCACGACAACGACGATAAGTTGATCTTCAGTAAACTAACTGCCGTTTTCTTTCTCTTTCCCATTTTTTCCAGGACTGTCGCGGGTCGTTCCCGATCGTAAAGTGCACCTACTGCCGGACCGAGTTCCAGCAGACCAGCAAAGGAAGCACTTCGGCGATCTGCAAAAAATGCGACCAGAATGTCAAGCAGTACGGCAAACCGTCCGCCTGCGAGCTCTGCAACATCATTGCCGCGTTCATCGGCTCCAAATGCCAAAGGTTTGTGTTGTTGCGCTCAGTTATTCCTTTCATCTCTCTCTCTCTCTCTCTTGTTGACTGTTTCGATATGGTAGCCCGCCTTCATGTGTCCCGCTCTGTTTTTGTTTTGGGTGCGCAATTTTGTTAACTCTGCGTGATCAGCCGGATGTGCCGGAAATGATGAAAAGTCCAATCGAACTTGGACATTTTGTTATTTTCGAACGAAGGCTCATCTTTTGAACTCCCCCACCCTCCAACTCCACAACCTCGTCATCCATTCAACTCATGAACAATAACTTATCGACAGTAAACCGTGGCACAAGCGCAAGTTCTCCTATTGCGCGTGGCTGCCACACACACACAAACTAGAAACCAGTATTTACGTTTGATTATGACGCAAACATATTTGTACCATCCCCCCCGACCAGGTGTACAAACTCCGAGTTAAAGTACGGACCAGCGGTAACATGCGATCAGTGCAAACAGCGATGTGCCTTTAATAGGCCAGACTATAAGGTTAGCATCACGGCCACGCACACACACACACACACTTGGAAGTGCCAACCTGCCAACCACGATGGGCCGCTTTCCGTGGGATGTCCCGCGTAGAAAGAAGAAAGAAAAGATCCCGAGACGTACCGTTATCCGAAAGTGAACGTGATTGAGCATGGAATTAGACAATAAGACCTAGCTTTAATTTATGCGATAAGAGAGAAAAACAACCCAAATAGTTTTAAACAATCATGATTTCGAAGAGAAAAAAAAGACCAAATAATATTTACTAGCACTCAAGTCAAGTTACAAAAATGCGCAGAGTGCATCAAAGTCAACCTTCTAAGTAAACAAAATTTTAAATGATTAATAGTAACGATGTTAAAAAGATACTTGACTTGGGCCAATGAGCAATTCCTTAAAGAGCGTAATCAATAGAACATCCCAAGAATTTCGCGAAGCGCTTTCTTTTTTAAAGCTAGGAAAATTAGATCTTCATAAAACAACGGAACGTTAAAAGTACACACGTGTAATTCGGTCTAGGAAAGAACGAGCTACGAAAAGTAAAATTGAAAGCACCCTACACATGCATATTAGAATGTAACAAAAATTACTATTTCGGCGGACGTACCTCAACCCGTAATTTTTTTCAAAAAATTTGAACTTTTAGGCACTTTGACCACCAATGTGTTTTTTTTTCAACAACACTAGCGTGTAGGCTAGTTTTTGGCGCAAGTTTTGGTACACATAATATTTTTGAGTTTTGAGCACTCTGGTGCATTTTTTTTTTTAAATTGGCCCCGTCAAAACGTTAACGTTAAGTTGAGAATGAAATAACCACTGAATCCGCTTTGTAAATGCCGGCCCCGATACTCTTCAAGGGTGTTCCCCTCAGGAACTGGGAAATATTTACTTATACCAAAACTAGCGCCAGAAACTAGCCTACACGCTAGTGATTTTTAAAATAAACGCATTAATGGCCAAAGTACCTCGAAAATCTACATTTTTGAAGAAAAAAATCAAGCAAAACAACGTAAATTAGCCAAAATCAACGTGTAAATAAAGAGTCTGCACTGCTCTTTCCTAAAGAAAACATCCACTGACGTAAGCAGAACAGACTGTGTGTTTAAACTTCGACATTGGTCCATTTACATTGTTGTGCCTTTTCCATTCAATTCATTATTTGATTTACCGCTTAATAATAGCAGGTACTTTTAAAGTATTTCATAAAAAACTAGGGAAATTTGGTCAAACAATTTAGTGAGATCGAAACATATTGTTTTGCTTAAAAAGTATTTTTATCAAGCCCCTGAATGCCCTCCGTTACATCCTAATGCATATACTGCCCATGTTTGCATAAATGTCCCATGATTTTCATGACAATACACTAGCGTGTCCCAAAAAAACACGAAGTCGAGGAATTCAATGTGCTCAGTTCTCAAATGATAGAAAATCATGTTAGAAACAACTCTCTCATACATGAAAACTTTCGGAAAAATCGTTTACCACGTTCCCTGGGCATTTTTTTGAAAAAAGTCAGTTTTTTCGACAATTTCACAAAATCTGCTTAGAAAAAATGGAAAATTTTAAAATTTCAAATAGCCTATACCATTAAATGATGGTCTGTGGTCCAATAAACAAGTTAATGTATCGATTTGGCCTTTTAAAACCTTGTTTTCACTTTCCCGGTAGCTTTTATGTCGAAAAATACGAGTTTTTGCTTTACTTTTTTTCAATCTTTTCCCTCGGTATTGAACACAAAAATTTCCTCATATGTGAGAATACATGCATCTTGTAGGAAATTTTCCGCCAAAGATTTTCGTCTTAGCAACTTTGAAGTTTCATTAACTCTGAGCTGAGATATTCCAGTTTTTGTGAAGAAAGAATATTGAATATTTGAAAACGTTGATATTAATCATCATTGGCATACAATATTAAGGATAATTTAAGCCTAATTTGAAGTGCGGCTGTATCGCATCTGTTTTTAAACATGATTGGTTCATCCTTCAATACTAAGGGCCACCTGGTGTTGTTTTCTCATGGCACACTACGTGCTAAATCAATGAATTACTTTTAGCAAATAACTCATATTTAGAGCATTTTGCATTTAAACCAATCGATGCACGTTTGCTGTGTTTCCATGGATACAAATAAACAAATAACAAATCGATGCATCTGTGCTCTCTTATGTTATCTAGATAGGAAAACCAGTAAGCTTAGTACAAGAGCACAGAGGCATCGACATATATGGTTCGATTGTACGGGGTTGGCAATTGTCCACGCTCCATCCAAAAAAGTTTTTTTTATGGACAATTGACCATGAGAAGAGGAGGGAGCTGAGATTTAAAAAAAATTGTCTACGTGATTAATGGATGGATCCCTATAGAATAAATTCCAAATATTAGTGATATTTTTAATTTACCTGAACATCGGATTTATCAACAGGAGTTATAAGAAGGGAGTGTAAACGTTACGTTGTGGTTCAGGTCACGGAAATGCGTACAATTGAACCTTATATTTGTTATTTGTTTATTTGTATCCATGGAAACACAGCAAACGTGCATCGATTGGTTTAAATGCAAAATGCTCTAAATATGAGTTATTTGCTAAAAGTAATTCATTGATTTAGCACGTAGTGTGCCATGAGAAAACAAAACCAGGTGGCCCTTAGTATTGAAGGATGAACCAATCATGTTTAAAAACAGATGCGATACAGCCGCACTTCAAATTAGGCTTAAATTATCCTTAATATTGTATGCCAATGATGATTAATATCAACGTTTTCAAATATTCAATATTCTTTCTTCACAAAAACTGGAATATCTCAGCTCAGAGTTGATGAAACTTCAAAGTTGCTAAGACGAAAATCTTCGGCGGAAAATTTCCTACAAGATGCATGTATTCTCACATATGAGGAAATTTTTGTGTTCAATACCGAGGGAAAAGATTGAAAAAAAGTAAAGCAAAAACTCGTATTTTTTGACATAAAAGCTACCGGGAAAGTGAAAACAAGGTTTTAAAAGGCCAAATCGATACATTAACTTGTTTATTGGACCACAGACAATCATTTAATGGTATAGGCTATTTGAAATTTTAAAATTTTCCATTTTTTCTAAGCAGATTTTGTGAAATTGTCGAAAAAACTGACTTTTTTCAAAAAAATGCCCAGGGAACGTGGTAAACAATTTTTCCGAAAGTTTTCATGTATGAGAGAGTTGTTTCTAACATGATTTTCTATCATTAGAGAACTGAGCACATTGAATTCCTCGACTTCGTGTTTTTTTGGGACACGCTACAATACACTCAACAATACTGGTTGGTCACTTTTTCGTTTGTACCCCGCTGGTTTGACAAAACCAAACTAAAAAATTACGTACTGTCACTTTTTACACGGGACTCACATTTACTATCAAACCAAACGTTTGGTAGTAAGTGTGAACCCTGTGTAAAGAGCGTGTCAAACTAAAAAGTGATCTGGTTCGTTTGTCTGAACACTCCAGAGCACCATTAATTTTTGTCTTCAAAACTAAATTTATCTGCAACCAACCATTTTTTCAACCTGGTTCAACCTGCATTAGTTTATATAGAATATCGACTTTTAACCATTAAAATTTCATCTAATTCGGTCGATCCAGTTACGAGTAATGATGAAAAACGTAAAAAATCTCGATTTTGCTCTGGGCGGGAAGGGGTTAAGTGCACACGATTTTGAGTCAAACTGCATCAATAACTCAAAAGTGATGAAAATACAAATGGGACTTTGCGTATATACAAAAAATTCAATAGCAAAAAAGCTTAAGTCGATGCACTTGTAATTGGCAAGCTAGACAATTCGAATCGACCATTTAAATTAAAGTAACAAACCGAGTCTCCCAACTCGTGGATTACATTGACAATAATAAAGGACAAAAATGACTGCGCAGGCTCAACTCGAGGGGAAGCATGAAGTGTGGAGTCCCCAGAAACAAGTGTATTTTGATTTTTTCAAAAATATTTATTCTGGGCCGAATGGGGTTTCTCCATAGTTTGTATGGAGAAGTAGGGAGGTTCGTCGCTGTTGCATACAATCCAAAAATTGCATGCAATATGTGAGAGTAGCGAACAGCACTAATTCTCCATACAAACTTTGGAGAAAAAGCATTCGGCTAGTCTAAAAAAAATTAAAAATTCAAGATGCACGTGTTTCTGGGGACCTCAAACTACATGCTTCCCCTCGAGTTGAGCCTGCGCAGAAATTTTTTAGGTCGGTGTTATGATTTTTAAAACAATATTTTTCTAGTTAATGAAGGGAAAATGATTCTTATGACCGTACGAAAATTATAGGCTAGTTTTGGAAATTTTTATTTTTGGGTTATATATGACCCATCAGGCCTGAAAGATTTAAGGCCAAATTTGTCTAATCATCTCAGTTAGCAGTTTATCTTATTCATCCTCATGCTATATATCAAGTTAAACAAAATAACATGTTCCTTAAAAATAATGCTTCCGTTGTTTCTGAAAATGCACAAACTAGGTATCTAGTGAGCGAAACTCAAAATCGATCAAAAAATCTGTGTAGCTGATTTATTTGGCGAATCGTTTGAAATATACTTGCTTGCAAAGTTCCCAATATAAGCAGATTGCTACTCATTTTTTACTTGATTTCAGATGGAAACTCTTATTAAAAGCTGTAATTTAACCTAAAAAGTGCTAATATGCCAACAAACCGAAATGGATGCAACAAATCATGTTCAATAAAAAAAAACTTTTTCAAACTTTTTTTTAAATTTCAAGTAACAATCAAAGAAATATAAAAAGTAAGCATTGTAAATAAATTTGAGTAACTTTTATTGTTATATTTCATCTGGTAATTATTATGCATCGGTGGCCCCCTCGTTATTCGTTGACTGGGCTACGTTCTCAGTCCAGTTACCGAACAAGTACTGTACATAGAAAACTAGAAAAGGAATGTCATAATGACACATAAACCAAAGCTCAACAATACTAAATTTGAGAAATCGGAAAAATATGTTATTACGTAGAAGAAGAGAAGCATTCAATGAAAATCATAAGATATAATTAATTTCAAGAAAAATTATAATCGCCGCAGAAAGATATATAGTCGCAGTGTAATGTCCTATCTACAATCACTTTACTTAGAAAATTGCAAATCCACGGTTAGTTGACGTTTCCATATCAAATGTAAACAAACAACTCTCGGGTAGGTTTTAAAAAAGCCGTAAGAGCCATCGTGACCTCTGACACTATTTTTTGTTTTTCTCGAAAATCAAACAAAATTTCATTTATTTTAAGTTTGGAGCACTTGAAGGACGTGTAGATGAACAATCTCGAGCATTTTTGATATAAGTTTTTCGTAAGTAGGTCGAATACCGATGCAAAAAGGACTTTGTTTACCAATGGCTCTTACGGTTTTTTTGAACACTATTCCGAGAACTGTTTAGCAACGTATTTCAGCCCAGCAAGTTTTTTTAATCTGTTTTATTACGCAACTTATTTATTCTAAGTAAAATGATTGTAGATAGACAATAATGCTTGTACGTTACCTACGGTAACGTAAGTTGTTGATTTTGCCCGGTTTGTACATAAACAGGTGTTTGTTTACGTGTTGCACTGCGTTGTTCTTAATACGGCCGTTCTACGCATAATTGTCCCATGTAATTTTTTACGATTTTGACTTTTTTAGATTTTTGAGATAATTCTGATGTATACTTTTAGAAAAACACATAAATACTTTGTTCGAAAACTCATGAAAAACATCACCAAGTCTATACCGAGACGCTTATAAGGATAATTGTTCCACAACACATTTTTTTAACGAAATCATTAGTATTACGAAGAATTGTATCTTGTTTACCTGTTGTATAGCAAAGGGATAACAAATTAGAGTGAAACCCCGCTAACTGGGGCGATTAGGGAAATATAGGGAAAACAGCAACTCCCGAGATATTTATGCGTAGAAACACAAAAATCGATCGAAAAAGTTCAATCGCGTTTTTCTCAGTTGCACTTTTTTTAACATGAGACAATTATGCTCCGATTTGGCAGGAAGTTCCTTGGCCAAAAAAATAAGACCCGTAGTTTTTTTTTTTTTTGTGTTCAGCGATTAGGGTGACCTACGCCGTGTTAGGATGGTCCGCAAAATGGCCATATTTACCGATTTTTGCAAAAAACATTTTTTCAAAAAATCACAACCGATTTTAGTGCTCTCGAATGCAAATATAATATTATTTGTTGAACAGAAAATTAGTCGCATGAAACCTTAAAATGGCGTTTTGACGGTAACTGGACCAAAGAATCTATATCAAGTAGGATAGTGATGAAAAATGTCGACCCGTACGGTCCTAAGATTACGAAAAAATACGAAAACGGGAAGAACAACTTTGTTCACTAAAACCGCGATAGCTCATGAATTTAAGCGATGCCCTATATTGCTTCTAATACAATTCATTTGTTATTGAAAGACAAAACTATCCAAAATTTTCGAGTTATCGCAGATTTAGTGAAAAAAAGTGATTTTTCCACGTTTTTCCTCGGCACCTCGAAAAATCCAATTTCTTTTAAAATTACGTCTTAGGGCCGTACGGGCCGACAATTTTTATTTTTCGAGTTCAATAAAAATATTTTCAGACATACACTCTGGTCCAAATACCGTACAAACGCCATATTAGGCTAAATTTTGTAAACTCCAAGCTATTCTTCCTTGAATGGTCAACAAATCATCTTTCATTTGCATCCAAGAAAACAAAAATCGGTTGAAACGTTGCGAAGCTGTGAATTTAACCCCTTCCCGAACAGAGCAAAATCGAAATTTTTTACGTTTTTCTACATTACTCGTAACAGAATCAACCAAATGGAATGAATTTTTAATTGTTATAAGTTAACAATCTATACAAACCAATGCAAGTTGAACCAGGTTGAAAAATTGCATGGTTGCAGAGAAATTTAATTTTGAAGACAAAAAATAGTGGTGCTCTGGAGTAACCATGGGCGTTAGAGGGTTAAGAAATCGACGAATATGTAACTTTTTTGGACTAATATATCATGGCGTAGGTCACCCAAATGACCGAATTTATAAAAACGATCTAATTATTTTGGCCCAGTCCAAATTTGAGCCAAATCCGAGCATTTTTGTTTTGGTTTGTGCTCTTTTCAAATGGAACTGCTGAATAAGAAGAAATAATTCTTAGATTAACTGTGCACGTCCTTTAAATCAGAAAGAAAAAAAAATCCAATAATTTTCGGATGTAGTGATGGTTGATACGACGTTTTGCAAACTGACCAGAGACGTGTGATATTAAAATAAGATAAGGATAAATCGACTTAAAAAAATCGAAATCTGAGATAACTATGAACACAAAGATAATTACATAAAAATCGCAATCTTTAAGAACAAAACTATAATTCAAGTTTTTAAAGAAAAAAAAAACTGGCACAGAGGATTTAAGCTCGATCAAACATGAAAAAATCACGTGTGTAAGCCAGGTTAACCCTCCATCATTGAACCCATTTAAAAATTTAAAATTTGGATTGGCGCACCAGTGCATCACCACGACGATAAGGAACTTTTTTCTGTAACGGCACAAACTCAATGTTTACAAAAACATGATTACACACCTAGGCAATATATATATAAAATGGATAAGGAGATTGGCAATACCTGTAGCATCATCATTGTTTTACAATTTATTCAGTGCTAAAACATTAATTGAAACTAGTTAATCTTCTTCAAATAACTATCCTATGGGACTATCCATAAACCACGAGGGCACCTTAGGGTGTGCGATAGTCCACGCTCCATACAAAAAAAGATTTTTTTGTGCCTGAGATTTCAAAAAAGTGTCCACGTGGTTTATGGATGGTCCCTACTCAAGTCCACGAACAATTACAATATATCAAATTGATGTTATAACTAGTGTATTGAACGCATTGCAATCATTTAACTCGCTTTTCACTAGTTCTTACTATTTCAAACTTAATTGTCACAAAACTGTTGATTTTAATGCACTTTGGAAAATCAGCTTTCACAAATTTGCTTTCCTATAATGTAGTTTAAAGCTTTGGGTGCATCGAATAACACCGAGCAAAAAATTCAAAATTTAAAAACCCGTTGTTGTAGGCGATAGAGAGATTAATATGTTCCCGTCCGTTCGTGTTTGTTAAACTGCTTCCAATGAATAATCTTGAATCGACTAATTGTATCGCATATTAGTAAAGTTAGAACTAGGTAAAACATTGAAATGAAAAAAGGCAAAATCCATGCTCAATCACGTCCACTAGAATACGTTTCCGAGGCCATATCGAAACAGTTTCTACGGAACTTACTTTCAATCAAAAGCATTATAAATATCCAAACTAATCTCCGTTTCCACCACTTCCAGGTCGACGGCAAGCTGCTATGCTGGCTGTGTACGCTCTCGTACAAGCGTGCCCTGACGAAGGCGCGCCAGGCGGAAAGCGACCGCCGCCGGGCCAAGAAACGTGGCGCCGAGGGTGGCGGACCGCCCTCGTCGATGTCGTCCAACTCGTCGTCGGCGTTCCCGACCCCGATCAACACCCGAAACACCGTCCCGTTGGGGCTGAGCAGCGGCAATACGTCGGCGCGCGTTGACCGGGACCGCGGGAGCGCATCGGACAAGCGGGACAACAGCAACAGCGGATCGAGCGGGAGTCGCGGTGGCGGAGGGGGAGGCGGCAACGATGGCCTCTCGAGTCTTCCGCCGTTGGCGGATCTTGGTGGCATGGGACTCGGACCGATGGAGATGCCCGAGAGCAGCAGCGTTCCGTCGTCGGTTGGCGGTGGCGGCGGCGGCTCGTCGGACCGGGTCGACGGTGGGAGGAACGACAACGGGCGCCACTCGAAGAAGCCCCGCACGGATATGAAGGGCGGAGTTCCGGAGCTGCCGGAAAAGCTGGTCAAGAGTTCCAACTCCGGGTACGTCGATCCGCACAGCTCGGACCACGTGATTGCGATGACCCAGCTGAAGGAGACGATCGCGACGCTGACGCGCAAGATCAAGCAGAAAGATAGTATTATTCTGGAGAAGGAAAAGGAGGTGAGTTGGGGCGGATTTTGGGGGGGAGTCGCTGTTGGAGTGAATTATTGACTTTTTTTTGTTTTTTTAGATAAGCGCCTGGAAGGGGAAACATTTATACTTGGAGCAAGAATTGATGAAAAAATACAAAGATATGGAAAAGAATTACGAGTTTAAGGTGGACGTGCTGAACAAGAAGCTCAAGTCGCAACTGCAGGAAATTGCTCAGTTATCGAAGGCGGCAAAGGACACGGCGGAGAAGAAGAAGAAACCGGCCATGTTCTTGGCCACGACCAAGCTGCACAAGCTCAAGGCCGACAGCGGCAGCAAGGAAAAGTCGAGCGAGAAGAGCGGCGGCCGCATCCGCATCGAAGACGACGACGACGACGTGGACGACAAAGAGGACAAGAGCAACGACAGCGACAAGGCCTCGGAGAAGGGGTCCGCTTCCGGTTCCGGACGCAACACACCGAAGGAGCAACCCGAGGGCAAGGAAAGCCCGCGAGACGTCGACTCGGGCAAGGAAAGCCCCCGCGATTCGGACAAGGAGGACGAAAAGGAAGAGGACGAGCGTGAAAAGTCACCGAAGAAGGAAAGCGACTCGGAGAAGGAAAAAGACGACGAGCAGAGCAAAAGCAACGGATCGGCCAAGGACGGCGAAGACGAAGAGTCCGACAAAGAGGAAGAGGAGGAAAAGAAGGACGACGAAGAGGAGAAGAAAAACGAAGAAGAAGAAAAGGAAGACCGTCGCAGCTCGGAGCCTGGATCTCCGCGTCGCAGTTCGGAACCAGGTTCGCCGCGTCGCAGCTCAGAGCCGGGCTCGCCACGTCGTAGCTCGGAACGTGGTTCGGACAAGGAGGAAAGCGACAACGAGTCCGACGATCGATCCGCCAAGGGCAGCGAGTCCGACGGAGACGATCGGTCCGCCAAAGGCAGCGACAAGGACAGCGGCTCGGACAGTGGCTCCGACTCGGACTAAAGGCGCCACCCAGCACCCAAGTTTTATCATATGCGGACAAACAAAAATAGTGTTATCCAAGATTGTACTCTTAAGCATCATTTAGCGTGTAAGATGATTAGGTTTCTCCTTTCCTTACCTCCCACACTTCCCCGTTGTTCATTTCTGTTCCTCCTGAAAACCAGTCGTTCTCCGCAACGATTTTTTGAACATGGTTTCCCCTTTAGTTTTACGTAGCACTTTTTTTCCAATTCTCACCGGCAAGCGAAATTTTTGTAACGTAGAATGTATCAATGTGTACCACCCATAAGCAAAATGCTGGCTTTTCAACGAACATGCATGTTGGCAAACTCCCTCAACCATCAACTGGGAACATCATTTTAGACAGATCTATAGATTAGGCGCAACGCGATTGAATTGTAAGTTAATTTTCCTCCAAACTGTTGTAATTTATAGTTTATTTTAAAGAACCAGAATGTAAAACGATAATCCACAAGCAAATTGTAACAAGATATGTGAATGGGAAACTAAATAAAAGATAAAAAATTGAAACCGACGTGTTTTGACTGCTTTATGTGATATCTTGAATTAAAACTCTGAACAAAGGTCTTTTAAAACTCTACATTTCACAATCCACAACTCAACAGAAAGAAAGCAACGTTTACCACGCCCGCACCGGACTCTGGGTGGCGTCGGTCAGGATCCAGGTGTTGTGGTCACGCTTCTTCATCGACATTTGCTTGTGGCGCGGATGGGTTTTGCAGATCACGAACAGCCGCTGCTGGCGCACCACAAAGTAGCAATCTTTGCAGCGGCGCTTTAGCCGTCCCTTGACCTTGAAGCCGCACACCTGGCTTAGCAGGGGGCCGGCCGTGGGCAGGAGCAGCTGCGCGGGCGATTGGTTGAGCAGCGCCGTCCGGGATGAGGCAGATTGATTCGCTAGTGGTGAGATCTGGCACGTTCCAGCGCCAGAGCCGGCGAGCACATGAAACAAGCTGGCAGCGGTGCAGCGCGATGCACTGGCTAGAGATCCCAGCAGGGGAGTGCTGGCCAGCAGCCGGCAACGGGACAGGACGTTCCACATGGGGGAATTGATTCAGGAACTTATTGATCGAATAAAAATTTGTTCAGGATTCCAACAAAGGATACGAAAACAAGTCTCGCGTTATGTCACTCGGCGAACTGATTTTGACAGTGACATTTCAACACCCAACCACCGACCGGGAGCCCGGTACGAATCACGCTAGTTGTCTCTTTCGCACCTTGACAACAAAGGGAATGTGCGACAAGGATAGAACAAATTGATCCGCGATTGTACTAAATCTTACACGATCAATCAAAGTAGATTAATCAATTTAGTTTGCTCAAACCTTTAAACTTGATGTAAAAGGCCAAAAAATACCATATTTGGAGCCTAACATTTCAAAGGGCATATAACTTTTGTAAACAATAGTGTATCCCTTTCACTCAAATGACAGTTTACATAAGGAGTGAAAGGGACACACTCTTGTTTACAAAAGTTATGTGCCCTAATGAAATGGCAAGCACGATTTTTTTAACGATCCGAGTTGACTTGAGTGAGACTGGCTTTTGCAAATTACTGTTTAGGGCCAATACGCACCTCCCAAGAAAAGAGGTCAAGAAATGGCTTTACGAACAGCAGAACAAAGGAGAGGGAACGATTTCCTGGGACTTTTCTTCACCCTCTCCGGCTTGCTTGCGCTGCCGCTTCTGCCCATATGATTTTTTTTTTGACCGGCTCCTTCCGAAGTCCGTATTAGGATGGCTCGACATGGTCGATTTTTCAGAACATGTTTTTTTCGGTTGCTTTTAGGCTCCTAAACAACTCCCCGAAATATGGGAGCGATTGGTTGCGTCCACACTTTGCGCATTGCATTTCAATTTTGTATGGGGAAAGTATGGAAAAACCGGGAAAAACCGTGGTCAAAATCCGTTCATCCAGTCCGGAGATAATCGAGTGACATTTTTTTTGTCCACCCACCTTGACCCACCTACACACATCCACACAGACATTTGCTCAGAACATGATTATGAGTCGATATGTATACGTGAAGGTGGGTCTAAGAGGTCAAATTAAAAAGTTCATTTTTTGTAGTGTTTTTATAGCCTTTCCTCAGTAAGGTGAGGAAGGCAAAAAGTGATCAGATATGGGTTTTAATCGTGTTTTTTACCGTTGATCATAAAAATTGACATTGGGCTTTAGGACCCTATTTGAGGGTCGCTGCCGAGGAAACCGAGAAAGCGTGCAGTCTGTACTAAATTAGTACTCTTTTTTCAGCACTGGCAGCACTGCATAAAATTAAAATCCCTCCACAAAATAATAAACAAAACCGCGTCAAACAACACAGTTGCAAGAAATCGTGCGCGAATGCCCGTAATTTTGCTGATTTCAGCGATACATTCCGCACATTTCCGCTGTATTTTGCAGTTTCTTCAGGAACCGTCCCCGTGTCCGACCGTCGGATTCACCGTAACCCAGTGCCCATGGAGGATTGGTAGGTCAATTTGTTTTCTTGCCGTTGGAATTCGTGTCGATTCATGTTTTATTTGCACTTTCAGCAAAACGACACGCTGGTTTCTGAAGCGTCTCCACCAGAATGAGTTCAAAATTGTCAACATCGGTTCCAACACGGACATCAGCCGGTCGCTGCGGTCCGTCATCAAGCTGGACAAGGTTGGTTTCCCGGGGCACGCTGACACGTTGACCTTTGGTTTTATTCTGTTTGTTGTTTTTGTAGAAATCGTTCCAACACATTAGCAAGATCCACTGCAGCATCAGCTGCCGGAACGGAGTGGCCACCCTCACGGATGAATCGTCCTCGACGGGAACGTACGTGAACGACCGGATGTTCAGCAAGCATAATCCTGGGTCGGTTGAGCTGGCGGAAGGTGACCTGATTGGTATCGGAACGCCATGCAACAAGGACCAACGCTACTACGAGATAAACAGTCAGGTGCTGCTGTTTCAGTTGTGTCGCGATCGGAACCGGCCCGTTGTGGAGGAAGTTGAGACGCTCGTCAGTGATGACGAAGAGATGGAGGAGAAAAAGCCGGAGATCGTCGCGGGAGTTGTCGCGAAGGCGGCGGAGCAGGAGGTTCCACAGCGGGATGAGCGGAAGTTTAGGATTCTGCAGAAGATCGATTTGTCGTCAGATGAGGATGACGAAGATCGAGTAAAGACGACTGTATTGCCGGTAATTGTTAAGGTTGAAGGTGGTGTGGCAGGTTCCAACGACGGCAACAGAAAGAGCACTTCCAGTGAAGATAGTGGAATTGGGGTGTTCCGGAAGCCGGCGACTCCTCCTCCCAGCTACACGGTCATATCCGACGACGAAGCCGACCAGCCTGAGCCACCTCCGCAACAAGTCAGAACGGAATCGCCAGAAACAATCGATCTTGTACAGCAGGACAAGATGGTGGAACTGTTTCAAAACTCGTACAACATGGTCACGGACGAACAAGTGGGCGTGATTGCCATTAGCGACAGTGAGGACGAAGCCGACGAGGAGGACTTTAGCGAGCAGCGGATGACCCAGAGTTTCTACCGGAGGATCAAGCAGGAAGCACAAGAAGTCGAAATGGAACCCGAACCGGATCCTCAGGAAGAGGAGTTGTCAGCGGAAAAGGTTGCGACTTCGGCTGGGCCTGGACCGGTCGTGCTCGCACCGGACAAGCCAACGGTTTACAGTTTGAGTGACTCGGAGGACGAGGACGAAGAGGAAACATCGTTGGCTCGGCAGTGGTGCCGAAAGTTGTCCCAGCGCATTTCACCGGTTAGGAATAAGGTCACACCAAAGGTGGAACCAGCACCAGAACCAGAAGCGTCGGCCACAAAGCGAACCTTCAGTGAGATGAATCTCGCAGGAATTGAGCCAATTGAGGACCCGAACGAAATGTTCGCAGTGTTGTGTGAAGAGTTGCACCAGCTGATCGACACAGAGGTGACCGCGAAGAGCATTCGCGCCGAACCTCCGGAGTCGAAGCGAAGAAAGTCTTCCGAAACACAGCCTGAACCATCGCCTCCGCAGGTCAAACCTACTACGGACAAGGTCACGTCACCGGCATCGCACGAGAAAAACTCCAGCAGCGCGTCCAACGCGTGGATCAGCAAAAAAGTGCCAATGGTCGAGCCTCACCACATCCAAAAGTATCGGAAAAACCAAAGCTCAGCAAAGCCCCACGAACATATCCGATCGTCGTCGTCGTCGTCTTCCAGCAAAAAGCACCACAAACCGGACAAACACTCTAAGCACTCTTCCGCTGCATCGGTCCCACGGGGTGACGGTGACGTGAAAGAAGCTAGAAAGCAGAAACTCAAAGAAATTCAGCTCAAGAACGCACAATCCAGCGATTCCTCCGGAAGTACAAAAACAGCAACCAAACCAAAGGTCAAATTCACCCCGTCCAATCGTGGTGCTTTCCTCACGGCAAACATCAGCGTCCCACCGAAGTTGGCCGGCAGTTCGCGTGAATCCGTGCCACAATTCGACGACGATAACATCGTTTGTACGCAATCTACCGCTCTGGACATGGTTCTGCCGGTGGCCCAGGAAGTTGCGGACACCCCGGTGACGAGAGCACCAAAACTCACCTTTGACAACGTGGCCAAAGTAAGTCGAGTGGCGCAAAACGCACCAGTATTCAAGATTCCAAAGCGACGACCTTCCGTGTCGCAAAGACCAACCGAAACAAGTATTAGCACCATCCTTAAGAGCATTCCGGACACCCCGGCCATAACAGCACCAGCACCAAAGAAACCCACTACTCCAGTCGAAATTGACGAGTTACCAATGCCAGCCGGCCCGCTGCCACCGTGGCCATCTTCAACGCCAACTTTTGGCCTCAAATCAATCCTCCAATCTCCGGTCGGTCTCCACAGGAAGGCGCGCAAAAAACGCGTCACCTGGAAGGACCAAGCCCTGGTCGAAACGCGCGAGTTCCAAATCGACGAGGGCAACTCCTTCGTCGTGCAAACCCGATACTGCAAGGAGCAGGACCTGTTCTGCGACATGTCGCTCGTTACCAACAACCAGAACGACATCATCCGCGAGATAACCGGCTGGGATGCGCACTGGTTCGATCATCCGGAGCAGGCCAACGTCACCGGCGGGCTGCTGCTGCCCATGGTCGAGCAGTACGCGAGCTTCGAGGACTACAAGCGCATCGTGATGCCGATCCTGAAGCTGGAACTGTTCCACGACATCATGGGCCAGTACGGCGAGCAGAAGAAGATCGCCCAGAAGCCGCTCCAGATGAAGATGAACCAGGTGCGGGCGCAGGGCCAGACGTTCGTGCTGAACTGTAGCGGTGAGTATGGAATTGTTCATAAAATCTTGTTCCTTCCAACTAGTGTTGACTAGGAATAGTTGACTCAATTGATTCAGACATTGTAGTTGTAGAGTCCTAATTATTCTAATTATTCGCTAGCCATCGATTCATCGCGTCTATCCGTACGACTCACAATTATTCCCTCCGCTCAGGCCGGTGGCTTACTAACAATAATCCACCACGCGCTCTTCTGTCATAATCCGCAATAATGCATGGGTTGCATACAAGGTGTGATGCAAGCGCGATATACGCATGCAAGTTTGACTTGTGTCGCATAGGACCCTACAGTAGTACACTGACTTTAAACGCGAAGCGGGCTGTTTTGAGGGTGAATGTGACGAAGTAAAATTATCTGCTGGCATGAGGAACCTGGTGGCTTATGGACCGAACGTGATGATCAACGGAGAAGTGTTCGAGGTTGTGAAGGAGCTTTTTTTATTTTTAAAGAAATTAAACAAAATATAAAAAAATGCACTTTTTTTAATTTTTAAAATTAAAAAAAAAGAACTTTTTTAAAAATGTAAAATTATTAATTTTTTTATTTTTTTGAAATTTTTGAAATATTTGAAATTTTTGAAATTTTTGAAATTTTAATTTTTTTAATTTTTTTTTTTTTTAATTATTAAATATTTTAAATTTTTAAAATCTTTAAAATTAAAAAAAATCAAATTTCTAAAACTAAAATTTTTAAAACTTTTTAAATTTTTGGATTTTTTTAATTTTTTTGATTTTTTTGAAATTTTTGAAATTTTCATAATCTTTTAAATTTTTGAAATTTTTAAAATTTATGGCGCTTTTTAAATTTTTGAAAAGTTTTAAAATTGAAAAATTTCAGAAATTTTTTAAAAAAATATTTTTTTTGAAATTAAAAAAAAATTAAATTGTTTGAAATCAGATTTTTTCAATTTTGTTATTTTCTCAAATTAAAAAAAATAACTTAATTTTTTTTTTAATATTCCGCTTGAACAAAAAAACTATTCAAAAAAACTGGTATTACAAATTACGATCGTAATTTCTCGATGGTAGATCGAGATTTGTCGATGGTCTTAATCTTACTATCGAGAAATCTCGATCGTGAGTCGAGAAATCACGATCGTAATATTACGATCGAATGCAATAAGCACCCCGTACATCCTGCTTCCACAGTGGAAAGCAACAACCATCAGTCGATCAACAACAAGGACTACGTGCTAATCAGCATGACGGAGAAAACCACCGGCAAAGAGTTTCGGGTAGCGGCGGTAGTGACCACACGCCGTCAGCAGGTGCAGTATGCCGCCGAGAACGGACTCAAGTTCTTCCACTGCTCGCTGGAAACCGCACGAACTCCAATGTCTCAGCGAATACGCGAGGGCACCGTGGAGAACTACCAGATACTATCGCTAACGCAGATCAACCTGCACATGCGACAGTTCCAGGTGCTGCTGAACCTGGAGCACTCGCCCCTGCTGGACAACATCCTGTCGCCGCGGAGCAACTTCTACAACAGCCGCACGCCGGAGGACCGGGCCAAATACAAGGGAAAGGTAAGTTGTGGCACCAACTGGGAGCAACAGTATCCTCGCGCGTACCAAGAACTAACGACCAATATCCGAAAGGAGGGACTCAACCGCGAACAGGGCGACATCCTGCTGAGCGTGTTCGGCCACTGCCTGGACGCGAACCGGCCGCACATCATGCTGATCCAGGGACCACCCGGGACGGGCAAGTCTCGCCTGATTAGCAACCTGGTGCTGCAGCTGCACCGAGGCGTCCCGAACGCGCCCCGCCGGATGAAGATACTTATTTGTGCCCAGTCCAACACCGCCATCGACGTGATCGTGCTGAAGCTGATCAAGCTGTTCCGGTTGCTCAGTGAGTTTGGGACCGGGGCGGCGGATCGTTGGTTCTTGGTTTTAGTTCCAATTTTTTTCAGGTAAGGACGAACAGGGCAACATGCTGCGCACGGGAACGGCCAACAAGGTGAACGCGGAGTGCAAGATGGTGTTTTTGGATGCGCTGGCTCGGAGGCACGTCAACGAGCTCATCAAGTGTCGCAAGTTGAGGGACGAGGATCCCAGCTTTGAGACGTTTTATCTAGAGGTTTGTGTGTGTTTTTTTTGTGTTTTACGAAGGGATTTGTAATTTTACCGAGTTTTCTTATTTTACGAACGTAGAGAGAGACTTTGGAGCGCAAGCTGAAGACCCTCGAGAATCGGACGACTCAGAATGGAAAGCTGGCCCAGAACAGTATAATGTTAGACGAGATCATGAAGCTGCGTGACCGGCTGGAGGTAATCAAACGGGTACTGCCGGATAACGTGGACAACATGGATCTGCAGGATAAGGAACGCTGGGGAATGGAGTCACGCGCTAAAAAGCAGCTTATATCGAAAGCGGACATTATCTGTACGACGCTCGGCAGCTGTGGCGGGCTCTTCGATTACTATCAATCGCTCAAGTTTGACGTGTGCATCATCGACGAAGCGACGCAGTGCACAGAGATATCTTCCTTTACACCCCTGCAGTACGGAATTAAGAAGTTGATCCTGGTCGGAGACGTCAAGCAACTGCCACCGTTTGTGTTCAGCCGAGAGTGCGCGGAGGCTGGCTTGAAGAACTCACTCTTTGCCAGAATCCAACAGTCGTTCGTTGGAACGAACCTTGAAGGGGTGAAAATGCTCACCACCCAGTACCGGATGCATCCGGAGATTGTCAAGTGGCCCAACGAGTACTTTTACGAGGGCAAACTCAAGAGCAATCCCGACGCAACCAAATGCGACGGATTCCCATTTAAACCGTACACGGTATTCGGCCTCGAATACTCTCAGAACATGACCCAAAGCGCACACCAAATTTACAACCACGAAGAGATCGAGTTTGTTTTAAAACTACTCACGGAAATCATGCAGTGCTGCCATCGGCACACCACAATCGCCATAATCACGCCGTACACGCGCCACAAGCGGGAGATCGAGAAATTCCTCGCAGCCAAGAAAATCACCCAAGTTTCGGTGCTCTCGATCGACTCCGTCCAGGGGCAGGAGTACGACGTCGTCATAATCTCGCTGGCCCGGTCCGTCGGAACCGGCTTCCTCGGGAGTCCGCAACGGCTGAACGTGGCACTGACGCGAGCCAGAAAGTGCCTCATACTGTGCGGGAACTTTGCCGATCTTAAGGTAACCGCAAGCCATTCCAGCCAGCAAGCACAAAGCATTGTTGAAATGTCCATATTTTTTTTTCTTTTTCAGGACAACAACCAGATGTGGTCATCGCTGCTGCAGGACGCGGAACAGCGCAAGCTGTACTACCACATCGCGGACGACGATGAGTACGATGACGTGAACACGTTCGTCAGCAAGATCATGCAAAATCTCAAAAAGTAGTTTCGTAACTGTGAGACTGAGATTATTCGCAACAAGTTATTTTATGGAGTTTAGAGTTATAACGACATGTTACGTTTTGCTATGATTTTTCTTTGCTGTTATTATTAAGAAATTGTCGGAAAACAGAAGGTACCTAGTATGTTTATACTACGCTGAATTAGAATAGCGAATCAAATACAGTTTTTTTACTCGTACTTTGAAAATATTTACTGTTTGAGAAACATTCAGTACAGTGAGTAGCGTATTGTTTTCTGCAACTGAAAGTTCCAGCATTGAACTGAAAAAGCAAAAAGCTTAAAATATTATTTTACTTTAAGGAATTACATGTAAATCGGCAAAAATGTCAGAGGTTGGTTTGAGCACTAACTTAAACATTTTTTAAATCTGTTTCTAGGATATTAAAATATACATTTTCAACTTTGATTTGATGTGATAACCAACAGGGCCACAAGGATGACCTATGTAGCGGTTGCCTAGAATTACAGTGGCTTAGACATAAAGTGAACATCTTCAAATTACTGCCGTTTGCAGGGCCAAAAGTGGATGGTTGGACGCGAACAAGCAAAATCACTCACGGTGTCCTCAGGGGAAGAGAATCTCCTTCCGACAGTAACCTCCAATAACTCCGAAAAAAGTCTGACAAAGCCAAGCTTCCCTGCACCGTGCGGTACACGCGGTTTACTTGCACCTCGGGTTTGCTTTGCGCCTGCTTTGTTCGGTTTACACCCGTACCCGACTCACACGAACCGAGGGTATTTTGGTTCATCGTACCAGCGCACCACGACACTCTCGGTTCGCCGCGTCGGTTTTGTGTCTGGCACTCACCCATGGCATGAATCCGGTGTATGAGCCAAGGTGCTTCACTCGTTACGAGCCGAGGTACGTGCCGTGGTACGCGCTGGCGGTACAAAACGGGTTCAATACCACGGCGCGTACCACGGCACGCTGGGTTCATGCCATGGGTGAGTGCCAGAAACAAAACCGATGGGGCGAGCCGAGAGTGTCGTGGTGCGCTGGTACGATGTACCAAGATATTAATACACAAATGGGTTCAGGCACGTACCGAAGCTAGAAAACCAAACCCGCGGTGTGCGTTGGCACTGGCGCATGGGAAGCTTGGACAAAGCTGAAAAACAGGGCTCGCACCCTGTTGAGGGCCTAAAAGGGCGCGGCAGACAGCTGGAAACTGACAGAGATCAATAGATGTAGTAATTGGACAATCCTTAAGAATTGTACAATTACTAAACCATTTTCCCTTGTGACGTAGTTCTGGTCTTCCACATCCAGTCGCCGCCATTACAGCATACATTAAAATATACATTTTCAACAATTAACAAAATAAATTTGAAGACATTTGGTTGTATCATTGCCGAGATACAGCTATATGAAATTAGCATTCTCAAAAAACGGGGGCCACGCTATATCAACACTGCCTTGGCCAAATCGGCTCAAAATTTTGGTGAAGACTCGTTAAACCGGTCCTGTGTGCATGACGAAGGCCGATTTTCAAAAAGGTGATAAAAATAATAAAAATATTTTTATGTTTTTCATAAAAAAATCTAAAGTTTTAGATTTTTGTATTTTTTTTTAAATGCAAAATTTCAAAATCGGGCTTCGTCATGCACACGGGATATATCTTGCGAGTCTTCACCCCAAATTTCAGCCAATTTGGTCTATCCCATCTCGAGATATCGTGGCACCCGTAAATCAACTCGGTGTTCAGAGAAAAACGCTAGCAAAGTTTGACAGTTTGCTTTGTGCATGGCAAAATTTTCAGCTTAAATCGTCTTAAATCGTTATTTTAGCATTGATTGAAAATCATCTTTTAAGTTGATTTATTAAATTTTCTGTGACATGAAATTTTAAGATTTTATACATGTATGTAAACCCTTAAAGAACTAGTTTTACAGATTTTTCAGACGTAAACCTGTCCAACCGAAATGTGTGAAACTATACCGGATGTCCATCTAGGGTAAAGGCTAGTACGCAGATCGGAAAGAAAGGGGTCAAGAAACAGCTTTACGAACAGCAGAACAAAGGAGAGGCAACGATTTCTTGGGGCTTTTCTTCACCCTCTCTGACTTGCTTGCGCTGCCGCTGCTGCCCATTTGATTTTTTTCTTGACCGGTTCCTTCCGAAGTGCGTATAGGGGAGATGGGGGTAAGACGGCCACCCTAAAGGCTAGTATGGAGATCGGAAGGAAAGGGGTCAAGAAACAGCTTTACGAACAGCAGAACAAAGGAGAGGGAGCATTTTCTTGGGGCTTTTCTTCACCCTCTCTGGCTTGCTTTCGCTGTCGCTGCTGCCCATTTGAAATTTTTCTTGACCGATTCCTTCCGAAGTGCATACGCCGCTTAAGGGAGAAGTCTAATAAAATTTACACAACAGATTATTTTGATCTCAAATTACGTACATATTGTTCTACTACTAATCCATTATAGAAATAACATAAATTAGTTGGTCTAAAAATCAATTTTCCATACTTTTCAGCAATTTAAAAAAAATAATTGAAATCGTGTATATATGAAATACGCGGGGTAAGACGGCTAAATCCACCCAAATACCTACATGGTTGGTTGAACTTCTCTGAACATCATAACTATTTTGATTGAAAAAAATCAGATTTCAAATGTGAAGAAAAATGCTGTTTAAAAAATTTAATATTTTGGTTCAGTGAATTTCATATTATTGCGACCACATTTTATGAAAAACTGTGCATTTTTACTACAAAACAAACACAATTTGATGCAAAATAATTAGTTTGTGTATTTCGATTAGAATAAGTAAATCAAAATTATGTAAACAATATTAAATTCGCGATTTTTATGAAAAGTTTGATAGGATTTCATACTATTCAATGAGTTTGCTATATCACAGTAAAGAATGTTGTCGAAACGGTAGTGTACGCAAACTGGGCAGCTACTCGGCAGGACGTCTTCTCCGTGGGGTTTGCTTCGGTGGGGAACTTGCCAAAAAAGTAAAACAACTTTCGAAGAAAAACTATACGGCTTTGACTTGGGCCATTTATTCAAAGAAAAAAGCGAAACGTGATTTTTGGCAGAAGTTCCTCCTCGATGTATTCTTGCGAGCGTTGTCGAATACAGACTAAACCTAATGAGCCGCAGCTCCCTATCGGCTACCCGATCGATCGTGCTGACGATCGTCGGCGGAAATGCAAAAGATCGCAGAGAGCGATAAGAGATTGATTGAGAGAACGCAACAATTCATGATTACATTAGAACAGTCCAAAATTCTTATATCTAGGGTAACAAATTCAATCATCGGCAGTAGATCTCCAACAGGTAGTTAACAGCATTTTGATTAAAAATGGATATAGTTTTATTGAAAATGCTTTTTCCTTATCTACAAATATGTCTGAATAGTCAAAAACCGTCAAAAATATAACCTATATCAAATAAAATCCACAAATTACGGGTGGCCGCAAGGTGGCCGTCTTACCCCCGGAGGAGGTGGCCGTCTTGCCCCCAAATAAATATTTTTTTTAAACATTTTTTGTAAATAGCTCATCGCATTTTTTTTACTTTTTCGAGGGGCATAATCTAGGGAAAACTTCAATTTAACATGAAAAAATATTTGAAGACAGGAAAACATATTGTTATTTAACAAAAATGCCTAAGTTGTAATTCATGAAAATTACATCCAGTTTCAAGTTCAAAAATTATTTGTTTATTTTGAGCTATTTTTATACTATTTCAAACAATATTTCTGGCAAAGGTGACTCCATATGCATTATTTAGCATGAGGAACAGTATTGCTAAACATTTTAGTAATATTCATTAGTATACTTATTAAAACAGTGTGGTGGCCGTCTTACCCCGCCTGGCCGTCTTACCCCCAGCTCCCCTACCGCTTTAATGTTTATCTTTTGTTGTTCATAAAAAAGCAAAGCAATCCATTTTAACGACCCCGGGGTCTTTTGTGGTCTCTGTTGCAAGTTTCTGCTCATTTCTAGGCGTCCGAAGGTTATGTGTGGTGAGTCACCCAAAACCTCTTTTACGCAAATGGACCGACGTTTTACTTCCCCATCCGATAGAAGGCCAGGAGGATAAGGCGGGAATCGGACCCGCTACTTAGGGATCGGCAGCCGAAGCCGCCAACCACCGCGCCACGAGGCACTTCATGTGTTGTTGTTTTTTTGTTTCTGTTAATTTTTTGTCATTTCTGTTTAGATTATTCTTTTCGGGGTTTTTTAGTTATCGCTGTTCGGTGCAGACAGGCCGCCAGCTTCTCCGGGCCCATCTTGATGAGTTCCGCACCGATACAATCCTTACCCGCTGTTTTGTTGTTCTTCAGCTTCTTGATGGCATCCTTAACTCTGGGCCGTTCAGGTGCTCGTCGAAATGCTGCTTCTACCTCTCGATCACCTCATGCTCGTCCGTCAATATTTCTCCTTCCTTACCCCGGCCCATTTCGGCTCGCGGCATGAAGCCTTTCCGGGAATGACTGAGTTTCTTGTAGGTAGAACTTACGCGTTTCATTTCAGCGATACAAGTGTTCCATGTCCTGGCACTCCAAATTTTAAAGGTGGCGCTTCTTATCCCGGAAGAGATGGGTTTGCTGTTTTCGCAACTGTTTGTACGACTCCTTGTTCTCACGTCTGACATTCCTCGTCGAACACGGTCCACGTACCCGATGGCGCTACGTTGATGGCTGCTTCCATACGGTTCCATCAGGCCTTCGGCGAGCGCACCCTCGTCTGGGCAACACTTCTTCGAGTCGCATCAGTCCCGTGCGTACTGGGCAGCGACCTCATCTTGTTGACTTCGGACAGGCATTGAAGTAGTTTCTGACGTCGATTACGTCCGAGTTGTGCCTACCATCGATATGAACATGGTCGATTTGCGTCTCCGTGTCGTTTAGTGATCTCCAGATGTAGAGGAGGCTTTGCTGGAAGAAGGTACTACCATCGATGGATAGGTAGACTTTTATGTGTTGCCGTTTTAAAAGGAATTTGTTACCAACTGTTCACTCTACTTTATCCAGACATATTTCATGAAGTCTTTGAAGAAATTGCTGATATCTTGATTTTGTGAATTCGAAGTTACGCCTTGTTAAAAAATGTTCTTTAACTGTTCCCATACAAATTTTATTGAGATGTTGTATCAAGTTTCAACAAAAAAGTGTGGTCATCAAAAGTCAAGTAGTTTAAACCTTTGTTTCATGAAAAACGAAAACGAAAATTAGGTCAGATTAATGAACTTAGGATTTTACTTACAAGAAATAACGACCGATGTTCTTCAGGTCATCCACGTTGTTGCAATCTAGAAAATAGAAAAAAGGTCAACATTGTTCACATTTTAACTACAGAATGTCCAGTCTACTCACCAAAGCGTATTCTTCCGATTCGAGTAAAGCGAAACCTTCCCATCGCCTCCACCCACAACCAACTGAATCTGGTCCTGGTGAAAGGCCATCGCCGTTGCTGCATGTCCCATTTTGAGCTTACTCTGCACTTCGCCGTCCACATTGTACAGGCAAACTCCACGCGCACCGCCGAACCCTACCAGCGGTGCAGTTGGATGAATGGCGGCAAGCGACGACTCTCGGTCCACCTGCCAACTGGTCAGCGGTCTCTCCGGGTAGCGTCGGTCAATCCGACAGAATGCGCCACCTTCAAGACAGACGGCGAGTGACGAGTCTTCGCCACGAATGCTACTGGCTACGACCGCTTGGCCGGCACGATGTGCCGGGATGACGCTGATACAGACCTCCGGCAGTCGCACGTCAAAGATGCGCGAGTGACCGTCGCGGTATCCCAGGGCGAACGAGGAATCCGTGGTGCTGCAGGTGACGGACGTCACCGGAAGGTCGCATCCGGATGGAAGATCCGCTATCTTGCGTTCCGCCCGAATGTCCCACAGTTGAGTGTGCTCGCCAGCGGCAACGATTCGCTCGGCATGGCGTTGCCAACCGAGGTGAAGGTTGGTGGGGAATGGTTCGTCGCGTGCTCGGAACGATACCAGTGGGGACGTATGGCGGGTCGTGTGCCACAGCCGGACGGTGCCGTCGCTGTAGCCAGCCAGGATAGGGGTTTCGTGGGATGTGGTGATGAACTGCAGGGATGTTACGGTGGTGTTTGTTGGGGTGTTTTCGGCATGCCACGTGAGTTCGTTGTTGGAGTTGAGGCTTTTCCAGAGTAGGAGCGATCCGGTGGCTAGAACGAGGGAGTCTTCACAGGGGTTGAGAGCGAGGTGCTGTGGAGGGTGTCTAAACTTCATGGACGAGTCTTTCTGAAGACTAAATTGCTTGCTTTTTGATCGCCCATTCCACGTGTTGCCACGCTTGGTGTCGTCCAGCTTGGGTTCTGTGGGGACAGGATTGGTTCTTTCGTTGAATTTAGTTACAGATTGTTCCAAGAAGTATGACGAATAGCTTGACAATGGAAGATGCTCTGGTTGTGGCTCAGATTTCGCAAAATCGACTACAGCTTGAGCCATTTTTACGATGAACGGATTAGGATCCTTCCTGAGGATATTCAAGAACCTCAGAATTGGTGAAGAAACCTGCATGGCTTGATTTTCGAACAACTTTCTAATTTCCGCCAGTTTATGAAGCACGACTTGCTGAATCGCAACCAAATACAGCTTCCGGACCGTACTGTTGATTTCGGCCGCAATTTTCCAAGTCATACGAATAGACCAATCAAAATCTGCCGTCACGAAGGTGCTCATGGCCCAAACCGCTGCAGCGCGAACCTCAGCCACGTCATCGTCCAACGCCTTCAGCACCAGCTCGTGCGCTTCCGCCGAATCTGCATGCATCTTGCCCTCAACGTTGTCATCCCAAAAGCAACCCAAGCAAAGCAAACTCCACTGCCGAATTTTTGGCGCCGCCAACAAGAGGTTCATGCAAACCTTAACGAATCCTTGCTCTCGGGCGATGCGCTGAGCCTCCGGGTGGCCCTGAAGCAGCCGCGCCAAAATGAACAACGCGTTGGCACGATCTTCGTCGCTGGCGATCATCTTCAAATCGGATGTGTCGAACGTTTTCTGAAAGTGCGGCCACGTCCGGTCGATCTGGAGCAACTCACGGCAGCCGAGGTCGACGGCGAGAACGTTGGTGCAAATTTTGAGCAACGGAGAGGCGAACCTTTTGAATCCGGTCTTGATGATCTTGACGAGGTACGGAAACATGTCCAGCTGTAGAAACATGTCAACGGCGTTCGGGACATCGGCAGTAAACTTTGCTAGCAGGTCCAAGGCCCGCATTCGATAGGACGGCGACAGAAGGGTCTGCAAAATGATCGGAAGCTGTTGCGGGTGCGATACGACGCCACCAGAAAGCCACACTTCAAAAGCCTTCATTTGCTGCTCGAAGAATGGGAAAGGTTGAGCCGGGCTTCCAAACTGTAGCTGGTCCTGACGCTGGGTAAAGGCCATATCCAGCACGTAGTCCCAATGCTGCCATATATGATGATACGCGCAAGTCTTCAACGCGGGAAAGGTCATCGGATGTGCTCCAAACAAAGGCATTACGCGATCCGCCAGCAGAAAGTTGCGAAATAGACTTGCCATCACAGCATCCTGCCGGTAGAACCGTCCAAACGTCTCCGAATCAAAACTATCCCAAGCGATTGCATCCAGAATAGCCGTCAAGATCCAGTTCAGCTCCCCCTTCATCGTCGGCCGTTGGCTCAACCTCCCGGGAACGTCAACCAACCGTTCGTCACTCATTCCCAGCATCGGTCCAGACTTGATCAGGTGATATCTGAGCGCCATCTTCAGCGGTGTCGTCAAACAACTCGTAAACAAATCCGCCGGACCGTTCGGACACGCCTTCAGCTCTTCATCCTTTCGGCAAGCGGCCATAATGATCGTGTCGTCGCGCAACTTGCGCCCGTCGCCCAACGTCTCAATCATCAGTCCCGCCCTGGAAAAATCCAGCACCAGCAGCACCTTTGAACCGACCCACCGGTGTATGTCCTCGACCGAAACGGTTCGCGCCCTTCTACCGGTAGCAAACCGACCAACATCCGACGGTTCCGGTAGACCACGCGACACAAAGTGCAGCAAAACTCGGTCATTGGCGATCTAAATCAAATAAACTGTTAAAATTTCAAAAATTGCAACCCTCCACCCAACCAAACCTTCTTGTGCAGCCCGCTGCACACCCGCCGCAGTTCCTCCGGCATCGGGTTCTTGAGCGTCTTTTTGCGCAAATTCAGGTTGACCTCCGTGTACTGCTGTTGCAGGGCACCGTCTACTTCGTTTTCATTTTTCACCCAGCAAACATGGCCACCGGCCACCACCGTCGTTTGGCGGAAGTGTTTAAAGTTGAGCACCAGCACCGCCTGGACGATCTTGGACGGGTTGGGATCGCCGCGAACAACGGCCTCCAGCCGGTGCGGGACGCAGGGTTTGTCCGGCAGAATGATGTGACCGGTGCGCGCGAGGAGCTCGGAAGCGCGAATGATATCGATGACCATTCGAGCGGGAAGGAGGGATTCTGAAAGAAGAGAAATGATAAATACATTATGAATCCCTAATTGATTACTAGGTAGTTTACGAACTTATTACAACGGGAAACCAAAACAATTAAAATTCGTTAATTTGCAAAGCGCGCAATTTTCACAGCCGGAAGAAGCGAAAACAATCAACACGATACATTCTTGAATGACGTAACTCAAATGCAAACGTCCATGCACTGAAAGAAAATATCAGAGTAGATTCATATTTTCACCTCATGCATCACACTTTCCGCACTTTCCTTAATTTGTTTAAGTAGGGTTCGTACAAAAATTACGTCCATTGATAGGGGGAGGGGAAGGAAAACTTGTGACAGCTCATGTTAAAGGTATCGAACTGTCAAATCGCAACATGGAGTTAAACTTTCTGTGCAGTTGTTGTGAATCTTACCATGGCTTTTCAATAAGTTTAACTCCATGTTGCACGCACACACTCTCACTTTTAATTTCTCGCTAGGAAAAGTATGTGACAGGGGGGAGGGGGACTGAATGTCAAGGGAAACAGATTGGTCGATGCAAAATAAACCGGAACTGGCAACGTATCCCAGTTAACTCAATCGTAATTCTGAAAAAAAAAACGAAGTTGACTTTATAGCTGTCGGCCATCATTGCTAGTACCAACCACTAGTGTCTTCCTTTTTATCTACATCTACAAGGCTTCCCCACCCTAGGCTCCTAAGTGTATGCAAGTATGGCACGGAGAAACGACGTCGAATAACCATATTTTCACAAATAATTTTAGAGCGCCCGCCACGGGATTCGAACCGGCGACCTCTGGATTGTGAGTTCAGTGCGCGGTACGATTGATCCACACGGGCGGGATAATTCTGAAATGGAATTCAATTCGAATCGTTTACGTATTCCGTTTCAAACGCAACAACCGATTCCGTGTGCGTACCAACATTTGCGTGGTTTTGTCAATAAATTTACATTTTTGCTCATAATTCGAAAAATACAATGAATTCAAACGTCGTTTTCGGTGTGGTGATGTTATTTGACGTCTTTTATAAGACCCTTGCCTTATAGTTGGTCTAAATCCATTCTAAAGCCCAAATCCAAGGGTGGCCCATTCTGCCCCCCTGCCCCTACATCTGGTGTTCTTTTCTCTTCTGGATTCGATTGCTTAGTGTATTATCACAAGTTGGATCTTATCAGACACCTTTGGGAAGGCGACCTATGGAACGTCGATTATTTCAATACACTACTTTTGTATGCTCTGTAACTTTTGTGTGATGCCACGAACCTTTTGGCTTGGGCTGCGGACCTTATTTGATTTTCCTGAAGCTGTGTCGGTCCGGAAGTAATGTTTGATAATAGTTGAACAAGTAAACATTTTTTCTCATAAAATTAGTTGAATTATTTTTTTAGTATACACATTTATAAATAGTGTTGCAAACTTGGTAGCAAATATGATTAATATATTTTGGTTTTAAGAAAGAAAAGTAATTTGCAAAAAATAATGTTGATTTATTTCTATTTGTTTAAAATTAAATTTAATACCCTGATATCATAATCTTTAAAAAATCAAATTTAATTGGTCGTTGCAAGTTTCTAAATAGTTTTCAATTCATTATTCTTTAAATTTGAAGTTTATGAAAAAAAATGCAGTGTTGCTCCCTGAATTCTTGAATCATTTTAGGATTTTTTTTAGTTTGAAAATATTTGTAGCAATCTTCATTTTAAGTATGATCGATTTACTTTTTTAAATTTTTTTTCAAACGAAACTATATTACTGATTTTTTTTTGGAAAAAATGCATAATTGTGTCTTTCTTTATATTTTTAGACAACAATCCAAGTTTTTTCATAAAGATATTTCACATTTTTACATTTGTTTTCTTGCGCTATTCTTCAGTTTACTGATTGAATACGTACTCGTTTTACTGATTGATTCTTAAAATCTCAATATTGAAATGATAAGAATCAAATTCAAACTTAAAGAATGTTTGAACTCGATTTCTTTTAATACATAAGGGACCATCCATAAACCACGTGGACACTTTTTTGGGAATCTTTTACCCCCCCCCCCCCCCTTCGTGGACAATTGTCCATACAAAAAAAATCTTTTTTGTATGGATCGTGGACAATCGCCATACCCCCCCCCCCCCCTAAAGTGTCCACGTGGTTTATGGATGGTCCCTAAAAGCAAAATCCAGATAATAAGTTGAATTGGCAACATTTTATTTCTGTAGCAAAAATGAAACTTCCTAATTAAAATTTGATCTCAATCCTATATTGTTTTGAAAATTGGACACTGAACTTATTTTTTCAATATCTCATGAACAGCCTTAAGGGCCAGTCATACAAGTATTTTGAAAAGCCGTCGAGGGCCAGATGAAATGGCTTCAAGGGCCGGATGTTGGGCAGGCCTAGCTTAACCAATCGCTTCCAAAATTTGGTATGTTGATTGGGACCCTAAAAGGGACCCAAAAAATGGGTTGCTGGTTGGATTTTTATCATTTTCAATTTTCCCATGTAACTCGATTCCACCCTAAATGACCTATGTTATTTAAATTAGTCTATCGGTATAAATCCAGAGTTTTTTTTTTATATTAGGTACTATAAACATATGAAACACCTTTTTTTTTTAAAAAAAAAACTCTGGAATTGGCGTTTTGTTTGTAAATAGGCCATATTATAAGCCGTATTTCAAAACGTTTTGCATTCCAATAACCTTAAAAAAATCTGAAAACAAAAAAATATTTTTTTAATATTCTGTGTCTGCACAATAGAGCTTTCATATACGATGTTTCTTGCACTCACGCTAGCAATCCATTTAAAATTGTCGTACGGACAAAATGTAACCTCAAACTTTCTCGAGTACGTACACGCAATAAATGCGCACGTAGATAACTCTATTGCCCGTCATTGTGCAAGCACTTTTTTATTATTGTTTTGGCTGCACTTTATTTTTTTTATAATCAAATGCTTGCTGTCGAGTGTTTAATGATGTAGCAGATGTGTTTGTGTTTGGAATGTCAAAATGTGTATTCAAAACTAGGATTAAAAATAGGACATAAGTTGTAGTCTGTGCGGCGAGTGCCGAAGATGATAAAAAAAAATTAAGAACAAAATTAGAACTAAAATCTGGAGTACTGCTCAAAAGCACGATAGACCACGCGCCTCCATTAAAAATATGCTTTTCTTCACGATTAACCGTTTCAGATGGTTTGCGTTGGCAAACTCTCTCTCTCTCTCTCTCTCTCTCTCTCTCTCTCTCTTCCGCTCTCTTATCAAGTCTCTCATCCCGAAACCCACTTCGTCTTGGTGATTCTGGGGTACACTAGTTGATAGGATCCTTCCTTCTCTCCCGCAAACGTTGCTTGTTCTGACTGTGTAGATGTGAATGCCATAAGGCGAAGGCTTAAAAACCGCGCCGTTTGAGCCTCCTCCCACCGCCTCTCCACCACAACATAAACATAACCTCGCGCGCGCTACAACACATGGGAGTCCTACCTGCACCAATACAATCCTTTGCGAGAGCACGTGGGAGAGCGCTTGAGAGTAAGTGAGAGCGAGAGCGAGCTTGCTCATGAAAAGCTAGGCTCTCGAGCTCGGGGAAAACTCCGATTTTCCGAGCTCGCGAGGACCACGTCGTCGTCGGCGCTCTTCAGTCGAGATTCGGCCGTTCGATAGTGCGCACGTTTTCCCTGAAACGAGACTAAAAAGCCAGGCGGAAAATCGGTTTGACTCTTTTTCCTCCCTTGTGCAGTGAGGAGGAGCAGGAAAATTCAAAAGGGAAAAAGAAGAAAAGCCAAAGGAAAAGTCCCATCCGTGCGTGAGTGCGTGTGTGTTCGGGGATGATTCTAGGTTCTTTTTTCGGGGTGGTTGGCCACCGTGGCCGCGTTCTAGTGATCTAGTGCTGGGGTGCTACTTCCGGCGCTTTTGGAATAGACAGAAAGAAAAACGGATTGGCGTGTGTCGTCCTGGCTGGGTGCGGATGTCCTCGTCCCTCGCTCTACCCTTTGGGTCAGTCAGTGAAATCCTCGAGAATGGAGCAAGGGAGTGAAAAAAGTTTGTGCGAACGTGGTTTTGGCTGTGAATAGTTCTTTTTTTTTTATTCACCAAGTGGGTGGAGGTAACCCGTAGAAAAGGGTCAAACAAAGCCACAGGAAAAACGGAATTGGTCTGCAGGAAAATTGCTGAAACGAAGAACAAGTAGGTGTGGTGTGTCCTGGGAATGAAACGGAAAGGAGCCTGGCATTCCTGGTAGGAGCCATTCCAGGGAACTAAGGAGTGCCTCCGGCAAACTAGCTCTAGCTGTGTTCCTGTCCTCAACCATTGTGGAGTACAGTGTGTGTAACGCAGAAAATGTGATCCTGCGGATATCATCGAGGACCTGCGAAAAAAGGTGAATTGAAATTCCGATTTTCTCGAGTGAAGGGGTGTGTATGACTTCTATTTGAATTCATCCGATTTTAATTTTTAGATTCATTTGAACTGACCTAAAGAAAAGCAACAATGAAAAACTTTTCTTCTATTCCCTTGTACATGCAAAAAAAAAAATCGTGTGGTGAAATTGCACAAAGAAAAATCTTTGTCCCATGGGCAGAACCAGTCAGTGTCAGTGGGGGTGGACACAGGACTTGAGCGGAAAGAGAACCCTTCTCCTTCTCGCAGACACAGGTGGCAGTGTCTCAAAATCAAATCTGGTTTCTCCTGTCGAGTTTTACCCATTTCCCTTCAAATCGAAACCCCCATTTTTCCGAAAGTTAATTGCTCACCTTAAAGTGCACAATAGAAACACGCACGTTCGAAAAATATCGAAAATATCGATTCGGAAAAGTATGTGTGCGTTTTTCTGTGCCCTGCTGCACTGCTTCTTGCTTCGCGTACAGCATTTTCCACACACATATTTTCAGCGGTGGGTTCAATTTTCCTTCAAACGAGCGCCTCAACTCTGTGTTGGAGAGCAGCGAGAGCGCGCCCGGTTTGGGAAAATCGTGAGCGTAGCGTGAGCGGGAGAGAAGAAGGAGAGCGAGCGAAGCAAGAATGGGAAAACTGCGAGAGAATTGTTACAATTATTCACAACACACAACCCACTTTTGTTTCCGAAGCTTCAAGAGTCAAGATTCCGTTGACGAGTTTTGTGGTGGTTGTTGTTGATGTCGAGTGACTGTACTGTAGAGTTCTTAAAGCTGAAGTGACCAACTATCTGCTATCTTGAGACGAGACGGATGGTTTAGGTATTAAAAAAATCATATTTTTCTCTATGACAATATTTAACAAAATGGAATATGGTTTTATAATTCTTCATGATAATGAAGATGGTTTATCTATTACCAAGTGAACACTGCATTGTCATGGATCTCTTATAACTGGAATAAATGTATCTCCCTAACCTGATCAAAAGAGTAAACTAGTAAGTTGTCGTATCCAATAAACCAACAAATTACAATTAGAATATATTGTGCCTTTCAAAATAAAATAAAAATTCAACTTTATATAGCATATTGCAAATATTTTTTAAAGATTATGTTCGCCGTTCAAAAATCTCTTAAAAACAGTGTGCAAAAATATATTTCAATATAACATAAAGTTTTAGTGAAAGTATACGATAAAAAATACATTTTCCTGAAAAGATATTGGTTTTCGAATGTTTACAGTTATTTTAAAATATTTGGTTTGTCCTTATCCCTTTTCGATTTTCATAAGAGTTCTTGATCAAGAATCAGAAATCCATTTTTCGATATACACTCAACCCCCGCTGGTTGGTCACTTTTTCGTTTGACACTTTTTTAGTTTGTACCCGTTGGTTGGTCAAAGTCAAACTAAAAAGTGACGAACTGTCACTTTTTACACGGCGCTCACTCACACTTTCAAACAAACGTTTGGTAGTGTGTGTGAACTCCGTGTTCGAGGGGTGTCAAACTAAAAAATGACCCCGATCGTATGACAACAGTTGGTGTCCATCGGGGGTTGAGTGTATCGTTACGGAGGAGCGGTACGACCCCTTTAATTTTCTAACATTCTTAAAAGGCATGTTGTTCAATACTTGCAGCCTGAAATGATAATGTTTTGGAAATGAGGTGTCAAAGGGACTTTTATGTTAATTGGACTTACGATTCGATGGCGTACTCAAAGTTCCAAAAAAACTCACTGTCATCAAAAATGTTAAACCTCTGCAATTTTTCTGAAAAACTCAGTCTGAAAAATCAAGTCTGTCAAATAGAAATGGCCAAAAACAACCAAAAAACCTATTTTTTCAACATTTTTATTTTTAAAACCGCTGTATCTTCACAAGGATTGGACATAGGACAATGGTCAATATGGAGACTTTAATGTAGAATTGTCTGGGGAATCGTTTACCACTATCGGTTTTGAATTTTTTTACGTTTAGACCACTTTTCAGAAAAAAAAACAGTTTTAGTAAATGATTTTTGTATTTTTTTAGGTGAGTTGCTCCATCCTGCATTTTTCATGAGTCTTTTTGTAACATCTTAGGCTATTTCCTCAAAAATTTCGATCTAAGAAAAATCGAGACATACTTTTTAAATTTAACTTTTAAACTTAAAAACTGAAAAATCTCATAGAAATGGCGTGTATTTTTCTTTCAGTGTATTTTTTCAGAAAGCCCGTCCAATTTCCTACAAGTTTGTCTTTGACCACTTTTTGATACGATGCAACGGCCTTGAGTTACAGTAATTTTTAAATTACAAAATACATAAATATTTAAATAACTTACGCTTTTCTCAAATGTCATTTTCGAGTGCAACTGGCTCCATATACACAAAAATTGCTTATATAGGCCTAGGTTAACATGTGTAAAAAGTTTCATTGAAATCGGAGAGGGTCGGGTACAAAAGTACCAGAACAATTCTCGATTTGAGCTAGAATTGCTCTACAGATATTTTAGTATCTTCAAAACTACGGGAACTATTGATAATTTTTTTTATTCATGCCCTAATGTACTAAATTAATTCGAGAATTACATAAAACATTTAAACCATTGAAAAATTAAGCCCGTTTCCTTTAATGGTATCAAAACGCAAAAAGGTGAAACCTTGAGCTTGTGTAACGAAACTGGCGTTCACAGGAAGAACACCCGCGATGAAAATGGTACCTTCAATTAACCATTAGTTCTTGCTGTTTAATCGTTGTCGTCGTTGCCCGGGTGTCCGTCCGGTTCTGCTCCAAGTGCGTGTGGTGCGCCAAGACTGTTGGGGTTAATGCCACCCCAGAGCGATCCTTCAACTGGAACATGTCGACCAGCGGTGGGCCGAAACATTAGAGCCCCAGCAGGACTCTTGCCGCCCCGATCGATGGCGTCGACTGGCTGGTCCAGAGGTGGGGACGCTCCCTCTCCGGTGAAACATGGACTCCCGAGAACCATACTGAGGAAGATTAATGGACAGCACACCGAAGGGAGGCGGTTTTTGGTTTAATTAATGTCGAATCAAATTTAGCAGAAATCAGCTAAATATAAGAGGACAATTATGTAACAAAAGTAGACTATTGTTTAGCTGAAAGCACTCGCTCCTAACTGCATCTAATTAGCTGATTTTCATTATTTTATCAACCTATTTTAAAAAAACTTTTAAATTTGCTTGCTCACTTCCAGTCGAGCTATTTATCACTCAATTTCAATTGAAATCGCATTTTATATGCTGTAATTGAACGTCAAAGTGCTGATATTACAACATTAGAGGCACGATGGAATTAGATGCTGTTCCCCTATAAGAATAAAATTTTATGATGAAAATTTTAACTCTCGCGGATCGTTATTATTTCTATTAGGCCACATATCAGAGTGGAATTGAATTCGTTAATTGGAACGTCTGACAGCATTAATTTTAAAGTCACAAAATCGTTGAACAAATAAATATCAATCATATATTGTTTACATGTGTAAGAGAAAAAGTTTACCAATCTAGCAAAATAATGTTAAAGGACCAAAGATGATTTGTAAACAAACAGAGCGTCCTGCTAACGTTGTTGGTGGTTTCACTGTTTGTTTACGAACCCTTTTTGATCGTTTTACAATGTTTTGCTAAATTTTAGGGTTAATGTCTACATATACGTTCAAATTTAAACCAAATTGAAGGAATGTTTTTAAAGCTTCCAGATTAGGGATGTTACAAGTCAGCAATCATGTTCATTTATTGACTTTATTTGATTGTGCCTAGCTGATTTCAAAGAGTTTAGCTGTACAAATGTCAATTCAGCAGTCACCGATGGTATACAGTGTCTCGCATATATAAATGTAGAACTATCCCCAGCTCCCCAAACGACGTCGGTGGTAATTGTTCGGGCGTGAAATTACCATTTCCTTTTACAGTATTAGTCCGCTAGCCGACACACACACATATCCTGTGGAGGGGACAGTTGATGGTGGACAGGTAGAGGAGGGATGAACGCAGTCCAACTTCCTCCTTTCCGTATAATTAGTGCCGCTCCAAGTGTCGGATTACATTCATGTACCTACCCACAACTATACAACACGGCCGGCAACTGTCGGGCTGTTGGCTGCGGTTACGGTTTCGGACTAGTGCCGTTGCCGGTCCGGTCCGGTCCTGGTCCTGTCTACTAGCAGCCCCAAACCAGATCTGGGTGTGGACGTAATTGAGAATAAATGTGGGTACATCGCCCGGCCTAGGCATGTGTACACATCTATCCTGGTAGAATTGTAAGACATCACGAAACACTTTGTTTGACACCTAAGTTTTTCTGTTGGTTCCGTGCTGCTGTATGTTGTTGTCCCTAGAATATGTGTGTTTACATGTTCCGTACGTTGAAGGAGCACGTTACATGGATGGGGCTTCTCCGCATGATCTGTTTTGGGGCAGCTTTGCCAGCTTTTCATGCGGGGGCCACCGCGGATAATAGCAGCACCAGTTGCTTCTCATCCGGGCGGCTAAATTGAAAAGATAATCGCGGATTATCGTGTGTGGTCAATTGTGTACCAATTGTCCTCAAGGGGATTATCTGTAAAATTATCGCTTTAAGCGATTCGTAGTTTGTGTATGAAGAGGAATTTTTTATAACTCTTCTTTTTAAAACTATATTTAAAATTCATAATAATTTAATTACGAATTACGTCGACAGCAGCTCTCAACTCAACAATATTAAACAAGGAAGTGTCTCAACAGCGACAAAAAAATGTAGGGGGAGAGGGGGTATTATGCACCCCCTGCTTTTCTCGGTAATTGGAAGAATTTTCCGGGGAAAAACTCACAGAAATTGGAAGCTTAACATTAATAAACCATGTTGGAAAAATTTGAGCATCGTAGTATAAAAACAGCTTAAGTTATTTGCAAAACTTTAAAATGTTTTGTTTTCATCAAATTTTCATTGAACTTTCATTATGATTTTTGGACAATATAAAAAGCATGTATTGCTATTGTATGTATTGAGGTATACAGTTTTTGCCATAATCTTCACTATTCTGTAGATAAATGATTCCAAAAACATCAAAAAAATGCATTTTTAATTAAATTTTCTGCAAAAAGCGTGGTCGGGGCATAATGCCCCGCTCTGAAACTCCTTTGTAAAAACAGCGGTGTCATCTAGTGGTGACTAGTGAAAACTGCTTTTACCCGGTGCATTTTGCCCCATGTTGTGGTGCATTTTGCCCCGTTGTTGTAGTGCATTTTGCCCCAATGTTGCGGTGCATATTGCCCCGCATGGTTGTTTGAAATGAATCAAAAATGTTTTTAGAAATTCGATATTTTCGAACAATTATGAGGGTTTTTAAGACTTTTTTCACATGGATGACGAAGAATAATAGTTGTTTTAGAACCTCGAACAAAATTCTTCCACAGTTATTCTGTAATGGTTGAGAAATCACAGTTTTTCCTTAGGGGGTGCATATTACCCCATCTTCCCCTACAGTGAGTCAAATATTTGTCCGTACGGAAACTTTTTGTGATGTAAAAGTACATGAAATTCCACTAAAGTACCATGTTTTATACATCAATCGACGCGGCAGAATGTCCTCTTCAAGATCCTGTCGTTGAATTTGTATAAAAAACCAATTTTAAAAAATTACAAAAATAGTTTTCTGAAAAAAAAAATTAAATAAGAGGTTAAATAATTGTCCGTACCCCTAATAAAAGTTCAAAATCTGATCGATTTAAGAGAATTCTTTTATGAAATGTTGTATCTGTGTCAAATACAAGTACCTCTAGCCAGTTTGTGACAACTTGGAACTTCTGATAAATTTGTTTAGTAAGTTTATATTAAAAAAATGTTAAAATTTAGATTTTTAAGTTAAACTTATCAAAACATTAGTTTATAAACAACTATTTTTATAAAATTGCTATTTTATACTGTAAGAGTCTCTATTGAACAAGTTTCAACAATATTTGTTCAAAGAATACATTGATTCCATCTTTTTTATTGACGACATTTTTAGACCAAAAATACTGTTTCGGATCAAATACAATCCGGATTGTCCCGGAACCGGTTTAACCCGGTTTAAGAGGGAAGTTTTATGGTGGTCAAATAGCGGACAAAAAAACCCACACCTTGCAATATTAAGCATCCAATTTCGTCTACTACAGCCCGATTTGACTCACTGTATAAATGAATGGTCGTATTATTAGCTAAAGGCGTTTACAGATACTTTACGATCTCTAAATAAATATCTCGAATCAAAGTATTTGAAGATACCATATTAAAAAAGTTTTAAAATGTTAAAGTAATCTAAACAAAGCTGAGAAAGATTGCAAAACTTAGTTCAGAGAAGATTTATTTACTATTTCAAATGTTATATCTAGAGTTTTCATATGAAACACATTAGCTTATAGGACCTTTAAAAAAAACTCTAGATATAAACTATTTTGCTAAGCTGTAAGTAAACTTTGTATTCAATCTTAAAACTGTATCTTCCAAAGTAACTTCTTAAAAATTTGCATTTTTATGTATTCAAAAACTTACTGGCATCCCTTTTGTGATAATGCGTAAAATTACATTAATTTTGGTCAACATTATAACTATTTACTTTGAGGTCACTACAAATATTTGTAAAAGAGTTTGATCTCCCAAATCACGGAGCAGATTGTTATTACCAATATTATGAAATGTTCATTGAAAAAACTGTCAACTGGGGCGAATTGGGACAGCAGTTTTAGCTATGTTGAAATACAATATTTTGATTTTTCTGGTTGGTTTCGGATAGAACAGACTCAAACCAACAAAACGTGTACATCCCAAAGTACATCCATTTGGGCCGAATGATTTTTCTCAAAACTTTGTATTGAGAATTAAGGCGGTTCGTTGCTGGTGCATACAAGCAAAAATTTGCATGCGATATGTGGGTGTTGCGAACAGCACTAATCCTCCATACAAACTTTGGAGAAAAACCATTCCTGCCTGAATATTTTTGAAAAATTCAAATTGCACGTGTTTCTGAGGACCTCAAACTTCATGTTTCCCCTCGAGTTGAGCCTGCGCAGAAATTTTGTTGGTCGGTGTTATAAGGTGTTACGTCGATTCTGTTCATTCATCTGGCTTGGTGGATGAGCTTAAAGTAATATTACACAGCAAAAAATTTAGTAATCCAGCTGCGTGTAAAAGGCCTGGGTGTAAAATAAATGTTGCATTATTTAATGAAATTCTATGTAATATTACACCCTGAAATATGTAGCCCATCAGTATGGGAAACCTTGACCGAAATGTCAAGCTCATATATGCGTTTATCCTTTCCGTTCATCATCGGTCTGATGGCCGAGCGGGCTAAGGCGTCAGTCCTTACTGTTGGTGCTGGGTTTAAGTCCCGTCGGTTGCATTTTTTTTTTGTGTTTACAAAAATTCTAATTGCAGCGTGTGATGGATGGAGCATGGATGAAATATATGTGTTGAAAAAATCACACATTTTTGCATTTTGCATAAGAAACTTTATTTTAGTGACTCAATACAATCGCTCAATTCTCGATTAAATTTTCAAAAGGCCCTATCTGCATAGGAAACCCATGAGGGATAGGTTGTTTTGAAAATTTAATCTAGAATTGAGGTTTTGCAGCGCGACTGTGTTTCAAATGTAGGTGGCGCCAAAATGAGGTCACTTGCCAAAAATCGCATTTCTTTCTGCTGGATTGAAGAACAAAATCGCTTATTTCTCATGATTCCCTGCATCAATCTTAATGAAACTGGTTGCAAAAGACGAGAAAAATTTTTTGCTTTAAAATAATGAACATCATATTTTGGGCGCGCAAAAATTTGTGACCTTTTTCTTTAAAAAACATGTTTTGGAACACGAAAAAATGAGTTTCCCCGTATATATCAATGAAATAATCAGTTATATAGTTGATAACAGATGTGTTAACGTATATTCAACAATTTTTATTGATTTTTGACAGACTGTCTTGCCAAATACTCCAAATTACTATCTTTTTCTAAATTTACAGTTTTCTCATAGAAAAATCAAACAAATATTGGAAAGTTGTACACCAAATTGTTGGAAATAATTTTTCTCATTCGAATCCGGCATAAGTTTCATAAAAATGTTGATTGTGAAGGAAAAAACACATTTTTTCAAAAAATCATAGGTTTACGCTATTTTTTCATAGGTGGCGACACGCGTCTTTTAGCTTTGCTGCAAATTCTCTATTGCGCAAGTTTAAAATCAAATTTAACCGTTTAAATCCCCAAAGTAACCCCACCCCAAGTCGTTCCCGATTGTGAATTTATAGTTGACTGCCCAAACTACCCCCCAAAACGAGGGGTGTCACGTCATCACTTTTACGACACGTCAGAATTTCTTCGGTTAAATGGGTCACCTCCTCGGGGGTAACTATCGTATTTATTGGCCCAAATCGTAAAAGACGACTTTATTTTTATGGCTTTATATATAAACCGTTGTTGTTGGCATGATTTTAGAATGATAACATCCATCGACCGCACGTCGGGCTTTCCCCCCTTTTTCTACTTGATTATGCTGGGGCTTGGTTCTTTGTTCACCGGCGTTCGCCTCGGAACGATTGCCTTCCGGTTGTAATCAGGAAGAATGAATCACGAACGAACGCAGGCAGCCAGGCGGTGGCCGTCAATTCCTTCCCCCCTTCAATCTATAAAAGTGCTCCCACTGAAAGAAAGTGTAATCTCTCAGAGCTTCAGGACCTCGCCCAACAACAACAACGAGAGCTTCCTGATTTTGCTTCACACCATTACTTGCGTAAAACACCAAGGCAAACAACGCGTGTGCGTTAGGGTGGTCCGAATTTGGAGACCTCTCCTAGTGGAAACCCCCGTATTTCAAATTTGAGCTCGAGCGTAGGAGCTCCACTCGACCCGGAGGTTCCCTGATTTGGACCACCCTAGTGTTTGTACACTTGGGTCGGTCGATGGTGCGTTCCCGATTCCTCTTGGAATGGTATCGCAAGTCTCGCAGCAGTAACATCGATAATATCAATACGTATGCTGCTGTTGGAATATGGAACGTCTTAGAATTGATAGGGTAATCTATGAAAAGGTCGTGTGACCCATTCATGTTAATGTTACTATAAATTCTATGCAGATTAATGTTTACATTTAAACCAGCCGTATTGTTATTCATAATAAATAATAAATATTGACGTTAAATCTTTAGAATCTTCTCGCAAAGTTTTCATACATAAACTAGTATCGCACCGTTCTACGCACCATGAAAGTTTAGTCCACTTCCTCTATATCATGTATTGTACTTTCGGGAATATAGAACAATAACTTTGCCGCTGCTGGCGTCGATTCTTGGCATTGTACTTCACGGCGCCACCATTCTTCCCAGGCCCACCGAACACAATTCAGCCTCAGTTACTGTATCCCCCCCCTCCAGAGAATAATGTACCACCGAGAAACTGCCAAAATTTGGTCCTACTTTCGGTTCTCGACAAACGCATTGGAAACTTTTCCAATCAAGGACTTCTCCCCGTTCGCTGTTTCGGACTCTTTTGGACAACTTTTCCCTGCCGAGGACGGCGGACCGCAGATTGGATTGGAATGTTTCTCACATAAAATAGGCCTGTCAGAGGCCTCTTCCGGTAGACGGTTGCCGGTTATGTGGCGCCGTCAAACATAACAGGTTGGTCACCTCCGTCAGCACTTTTCAGCTGAATCAATCTGCTTCTCACACTGAACTCCGTCCGTCCAAACGTATTTTTGGTGTGGGAGACGCCGGAATAACATTCTTTCAATGAATTCATAATGGACATCCGCTATATATGAATATTTATTTATGTGTGTCGACTATTTGGACGCTACGATGAATGGAGAATGGCAAAAACTATGTTGACATTCTGCCTATCGGAGTTTTACGTTCACTCCGAATTTTGATGCATATATGATGTTCACTCGGGTTTTTATTGATGTTTTTAGATATTCGGATAGATCACTTTCAAATCATCGAAAAGAAGAAAAAATGATTGAAAATCCACCACGGCAGTCGGAATTAAGGCGTCCAATTTTCCAGGGTTTTGAATTTCCCGGGAAACGGGTAAAATATTTTTTGAATCCCGGGAATTCCCGGGAAATTTTTGAAACAGTCCTAAAATCTTTGTTTTTGTTTTATTTGTTATGTTTTTCAAGCTCAAGATCATATATTTAGTCAACTAGAAACGCGTTCTGGCCTGAAATCTCTTTGCCCTTTGTCGAACTTATATCAATTTTCAGGGTGTGTTAAGATAGCACGATAAGATTGAAATTTCTTTCATATAAAAAGTGATAAAAAAGCACGGAGTTTTTTTTTTTGGGTTTTATTGAATATCTCAAGATTGAAATCGAATTTCGGGGATTCGTGAAGGTCATAAAGAGAGGCAACGTGAACTGCACAAAATGGCGTTATTAACTCAATTTGACCCAAAATGCAGTTAGCACCTGACAGCGACGAATTCTGAATTTCCAGACAATAATTAGATTTTTTGTTTTCAGTTTAGGATTAATAAATACCCGGTTTTGGAAAAATCCCGGAAATTTTGTCCCTGGAATCCCCGGGATGGACGCAGTCACGGCGTGTTTTCAAGAACAAACTTTTCAGGAAAAAATAATCTTCGCTACTTTCAAATGTGTGTTATAGGAAATTTTCTCAGCTTTCCAATGCTTCTAAGTGCGAAATGTTTCATCGGGAAATTTCTGAGATATCTCTATTTTAAGTATTTTGGCTTTAATTTTTTTATTTATTCATTTGAAACTTTATACTATCAGTTCAGAAAACTTATCAAATGATATGTTTCATTTGTCATTTACTGATCAAAATGTGCAAAATAAGACAAGAAACAATTTTGTATAAGGTTGCAAAACGCTAAACATTTTGAAAATTATGTTTTGTCTGAGTTTTTGAATATATGTGATTTATTCAAAAATTTAAATCATAAAAAGTGAAAAAATATATTTTTTACAAGAATTATTAGATTATTACATTTTTTGGTGTACAAGTCTCACGTGTTTGATCTGATTTAACTTTTTCAACCAAAACTTTGGCAGGTTTGTGATTTTGAATGGTTTTATCGAATTTTAATGAAAAAATTTGATATTTTCTTTAACAAACATTAACCAGGATCATAAAAACAAATATGATTTAAAATCGAAAATGTACTACATATTTCTGTTGCAAGCTTCAAAAGTCATATTTTCATGAGTATAAAATAAAAATAAAATTTTATAAAATGTTTACTTTTGAAAATTCACTTAAAAGTAGCAATAAAACTCGAGTCTTCCAATTCAGTATGCTGAAAACACCGTCACAACCTTTTTTTTGTTCGAACAATATTATTTATCATTTCAACAAAAAAATTCAAACAGAAACTTCCTTTCCAAACTATTTGAACAAAAATCAGGAAATAAGACATTTTTTAAAAAGATGAGATTGAAGATGAGAGTCTTATAAACTTCTAAAATATTGATAATTCCTTGATCATTTATTAAAAAAAAAAAACTTTCGAGTATTAAATATCAACATGTTTTGTATCAATGCAACTGGTTAATGTTTGATTAAGGAAATATGATATCTATATATATAAAAAATTTCGACGGTTTTGTTCGAACGCGAATCAGTTCAATACGGAGCGTCGGATCGAGATGCTCTTTGTTGCGCTGGGTTCGTACAAGCCCAAGGAAGGTTCTTACGCCAAAAAGTTACAACTTTGGCCACTCTGGAACCGATTCCGGAACATCGGCAAATTGTATGGAGAATGTTACGTAAAATCAATTTTTGATCATAGGAGGCTGAACAAGGAAAAAGCTAAAAACGTCAACAAACGAAAAAAGGACAAGACGAAGTTTGTCGGGTAAGGCTTGTTTATTCATAAAAATCTTGTATTAATAATACCCTATCAATCTCAAACCTGTAAAAATTTCGGTTGTATCAGCTAATTCCAAGCTAGATCAGAGCAGACCGGTATTATTTGTACACAACAATAATGTAATAATCTATTTGTTCTTGTAAAAATAATATTTTAATGTGGTTTTATGATTTTAATTTCTGAATAAATCCCACATATTCTAAAATTCGGTTAAAACTTCATTTTCAAAATGTTTAGCGGTTTGCAACCTTCTAAAAAGTTGTTTCTTGTCTTATTTTGCACATTTTGAAGACTAAATGACACATGAAACACATCATTTGACAAGTTTCCTGGACTGTTATTTAAACGTTTCCAATAAATGATGAAGGATTTCAAAACAAAAAACTTAAAATAAAGATATCTCAGAAATTTCCCGATGAAAGCATTGGAAAGCTGAGAAAATTTCCTATAAGACACATTTGAAAGTAGCGATGACTATTTTTTCTCCTTAAGAAAACACGCCGTGGCAGTATTTGGAATTTATCACGGTTCACTTAAATGCATCTGAAAGATGATTTACATAGTTTGCGTGGACACTATCGTAGCATGTTTTTAACTGTCTCTAGTAAGGAGTGATTGATGAACTATCAACAAAAATGTCCAATGATTACGTCTGTTTATTTGTCTTTGGTTGCTACTGGATTAGTTTGAAGTAATCATAAAGAATTAATCAAATCATTCGCTCAACAATTTTGTCTAGGTAGTCTCTTTTGCAAGATTCCTACCCTAAGTTATTGGTCTGAAATTTAAAAAAAAAAGTTTGCACATGGTTTAAGGATGGCCCCCAAACTAAAACACATTGTTACGGCATTCAATTATTCTAGCGCCCATGGTTACTCCAAAGCATCACTCATTTTTTACTTAAGAATGCAATATCTCAACGACAATGCACTTTGCAACCCCAATCAACCTAGACTTCTTTATGTAGAATGTTATCTATCAGCCATTTACATTTCAGCCATTTTGGTCAATTCAATGATTAGTAATAAATAAAAACGTAAAAATCTCGATTTTGCTCTGGGTGGTTTTAAATTTTTGGCCAATCGCAGATTTTTACATGGTTTTAGATTTTTCTACAGTCCAGTTGGAACCGTCCTCTCATTATTTTATTTAATTCCTGTGCAAAATCAGTCTGTCTATAATTATATTTCAGAACGAAAAGGAAAATAAAACAAATAATTCTATGATAAATTTTAATAAGGATTTTTGCTGGTTTTTATCCTCGAATATCGATTAAAAAGAAAACAGAATAATCCACTAAATGCTTTCATAGCACAATATCCGCCCAGCAATAAAGCTCGCCACACGGAAAAACATGCCAAATGTTTTGCATTATGGTCGGTAGCAGAGCTGTAACTCGAACAGGCCTCCGCCTTTTTTGACACTACTATAGCAGCGTTGCCACACAGCAAGTCCGGGGTTCCACCAAACCGGGATAAATCATAGCTCGCAAAACTTATGGATTTATTCAGCACTATACATTCCGGGGCCCGGGAACTGCCTCCAAGTCGCGTTCTCCCTGAGCTTTTTGGCTCACAATATGCCTGCTGCTGCTGGAGACGATGTTTGCGTGAATTCCATAGAATCTGCATTCCGCATCTGCATCGTAGACTTTTTGTCTAAAGCCCTCGTCCGGCCGTCCTCGGACCGTCTTTTCCAGAACTTTAGAGCCCGTCGTACTCACTCATCGTTCCCTATACAGTCGTTCGTAGAGTGTAGCATAGCAAACATCTTGAGCTTTATTTCGGTTGCATCTCTTTTCAGTTGAAATTCGCTGACATCATTGCATACGGCTTACGGCCTCCCAAAATCTGACCCAGAATCTCATTGCTCCACCGTACGACGATGTGTTTACGTGTCCTCGTAGGCATACGGAGAGCATAATAAAAATGCTGGAGTTCAAAGATATGTAAATTATCGTTTTCCTTCCTTTCGTCATCCCCAATATCATTTTATGGCAGTCCTAGGCCCACACTGGATGCTGCTGGTTGGTCCTTCTGTAAACCGAAAGCTGCTGCACTGACGACGGCTTTCCTCCCAGCTGGATATCCGTTGAAATGTATCTGCCCGATTTAATTTCCCGTTGGTCTTTCCCCTTTCGCCCCACGTTCTTTCTTTTTCAATGAAAAAATGTTGCCGGCTTTTTTTTTTTGGCATCCGCTCAGAACTTGTTTTTGTCGCCATTTGGGATGTGACTGCGAGTGTGTTTTTCGGCAGCAAGGCTGTTCCCATTTTTCGCACACTCACGTCACGCTGATTTTCCACTAGAAAAATCCCGTGCCATGCCACCAGGGCAGAACCAGAACCAGAACCCGGGTCGTGCGAATAAGGCGATGCATATTTTTTGCAAATGTTGGCCTCAATTTGAGCGACCGCAAACTTTTGGGCTGTCTTATGTTAAGTTCTGCATGGGATTACGCAGGAAATTCACGCTGAGTTGATGCATTGAATATGACACGTTGACAGTGGGGTGCGAATATGACGAAGGGTTGAATTTGAGTAGATCAGGCAGGTTTATCTTCTATAGAAGTAAGTCTTACTTTTCACCAAACGGCTTATCCTCCGCCTTATCATCGCCGATCGGAAGGCTGGTGGGTAGATAATGCATTGAACGTACACAGTAAAACAAATCATCTGGGAAGGGGTACATCTTTTATGTCAGTAAAAAAGTGTAATTTTACCACAGAAAGTATGTAATTTCACCTTTTTTTCTGGTGTAATGACACTTTTTAAGTCAAAATTGAGGTAACATTTCGTCATTAAAGAGGTAATATTCAACCTTCCAAAATTACACCTTCGAAATTTACACAATTTTTTACTGTGAGGCTACTGAGCATTTCCATGTCAAATAGGGAATCGGTTGTACCCGACCCTCTCCGATTTCAATGAAACTTTGTAGACATGTTATCCTAGGCATATATAAGCCATTTTTGTGTATATGGAGCCAGTAACACTCGATAATGACATTTGAGAAGGGCGTACGTGTTTTCAATATTTTTGTATTTCGTAATTTAAATATTGCTGTATCTCGAAGTCGTTGCATCGTATCAAAAAGTGGTCAAAGACAAACTTGTAGGAAATTTGACGGGCTTTCCGAAAAAATACACTGAAAGAAAAAAACACTTCTCTTTTATGAGATTTTTTGGTTTTTAAGTTTAAAAGGTAAATTTGAAGGTGAGCCCACGATTTTTTTTTCGCTCAAAATTTTTGTGAAAATAGCCTAAGATGTTACAAAAAGACTCACAAAAAATGCAGGATGGAGCAACTGACCTAAAAAAATACAAAAATCATTTACTGAAACTGTTTTTTTGAAAAGTGCTCTAAACGTCAAAATTTTCAAAAGCCGAATACAGGAATCGATTCTCCAGACAATTTTACATAAAAGTCTCCATATTGACCATTGTCCTAAGTCCAATCCTTGTGAAGTTACAGCGGTTTTAAAAATAAAAATGTTGAAAAAATAGGTTTTTTGATGGTTTTTGGTAATTTCTATATGACGGACTTGATTTTTCAGTTTCGCAAATATTTTTACCGAAAAGCTCGTCCAATTTCCCATAAGTTTGTCTTTGACCACATTTCCATTGTATGTATGGGCTTACAGATATAAGCTAATTACATTGCTCATAACTGAAAACATAATATTTTTTCAGTGTAGTAAAGTAACCTGGATAATAAATTAGCTTATATCTGTAAGCCCATACATCAAATTGAAATGTGGTCAAAGACAAACTTATGGGAAATCGGACGAGCTTTTCGGTAAAAATATTTGCGAAACTGAAAAATCAAGTCCGTCATATAGAAATTACCAAAAACCATCAAAAAACCTATTTTTTCAACATTTTTATTTTTAAAACCGCTGTAACTTCACAAGGATTGGACTTAGGACAATGGTCAATATGGAGACTTTTATGTAAAATTATCTGGAGAATCGATACCTGTATTCGGCTTTTGAAAATTTTGACGTTTAGAGCACTTTTCAAAAAAACAGTTTCAGTAAATGATTTTTGTATTTTTTTAGGTCAGTTGCTCCATCCTGCATTTTTTGTGAGTCTTTTTGTAACATCTTAGGCTATTTTCACAAAAATTTTGAGCGAAAAAAAAATCGTGGGCTCACCTTCAAATTTACCTTTTAAACTTAAAAACCAAAAAATCTCATAAAAGAGAAGTGATTTTTTCTTTCAGTGTATTTTATTCGGAAAGCCCGTCAAATTTCCTACAAGTTTGTCTTTGACCACTTTTTGATACGATGCAACGGCTTCGAGATACAGCAATATTTAAATTGCGAAATACAAAAATATTGAAAACACGTACTCCCTTCTCAAATGTCATAATCGAGTGTTACTGGCTCCATATACACAAAAATGGCTTATATATGCCTAGGATAACATGTCTACAAAGTTTCATTGAAATCGGAGAGGGTCGAGAAAAAAATACCTAAAAAATTCCTGTTTTGGGCTGGAATTGCTCTACTATGAAATTAGGGTGGGTACAGATTTTGAAAAGTTCTCGGATCAAGTTCTGGTGTGGTTCTCCTTGTAGGACATACCCATAGGGACTCTCACGTCAAATATAAGCTCTATGGTTGAAAATTGGCTTGTCTCAAGCGGGTTTAAGTTTACATACAACTTTCCCGAAGAGACCAGGTCGATTCACTGAACCTCCGTCGGGCTCAACCGAAATTCATCCGGGGTCGTCGGAATCTACGGTTTTCCCTTGAAAAGCATAATATTTTCCTTAGCTTGCACAGTGGGATAAGATCGGGAAAAAGACGATTATGACCACATCTCGGAACGCGGCTGGTTCCCCAAGACCTGCCAAGACTTTTCTTATGTAAAAAAGTCCAAGCATTTTAATTTACCGATTACCCTTGCCGTGAGGTTACAGGTTTCTCCTGATAAGCGGAAGGTGATGGATTCGTTTCCTGTTTGGCTCGGCAAAGTCAGATCCCTTTAAACATTAAATCTGCTCACTTGGAATCCTGGCCGGTAGGGGATGGGTTTCGACTAGATTTCTGGATTCTGGATTTCCAATTCAGAGGTTGTAATTTCGATTCTCGTATCGGTATGATGAAGTTAAAAAAACACTTCATTGCAAAGGTATGCCATTTTATAACAATGTAACATTAGGGTGGAATCAAAAATTGATTTCTTCAGCATTAAATTTTTTATATATATACAACCTCCCAAAATTTGAGAGCGATTGGTTAAGCTCACGATTGGCGCAATGTGAATGAAATTTGTATGGAAATTACTATGGGGAATCTTGCATTTTCATATTTTTGAATTTACAAAATTCATGTTTTATTATTTTATGAAACTAACACCGTATAAGTATAGCCCTGGATGTCTTAAACAACTAGAAAGACGAAGACAGTATGGTGCTATATTGCTTCTAACAAAAGTTACAGAGCGTACAAAAGAGACATTTCGAAATACTAGGTAAAAATCATACTTTTGCCAACACTGCCAAGTCAACCGGAAACTTTCGCAAACTAGAATATATTTGAGGAATTGGGGTGCAATTTAACTAAATAATGTGTTCTGAACATTTCTGAACATGATTTTATGTGAGGTTCATCAAAATATAAGAACAATCATGTTTGTTCTGAATTTAATAATTTCTTTGGCAATTTTGGCAGAAAATGTGAGTTTCACTGATTAGTTCAAAACACTACTTTTAAAAACTCTGTATCCTTTTTGTGAAGCACTTTAGCACCATACTGTTTTCGGGAGAGTTGTTCAAGACATCCAAGGCTATACTTCTACGGTGTTAGTTTCATAAAATAATAAAAAATGTTTTTTTTTAAATTCAAAGATGTGATTATGCAAGTTTCCCCATAGTAATTTCCATACAAATTTCATTCACATTGCGCCAATCGTGGGCTTAACCAATCGCTCTCAAATTTTGGGAGGTTGTATAGGACCCTAAAAAGGACCCAACAAATGTGTTGCTGATTGGATTTTGCGCATTTTCAAATTTCTCATATAACTCGATTCCACCCTAATGTAACATATGCCTCAAGGCACTGAATCCATATTAATTTGATAAAAACTGATAAAGGTGCATAAAAAAACGAGTTGAACAACTGAAGAAGAATTGTTACAAAACAACCTTCAAAATTTCAAATGGATTTAAAATAAGTGTTTTAATTTTTTTTAAATCAGCCTTGGCTTTCAACAACCAAACATCGTTTTTCTTTCTCGCTTGGTTAAGGTATTCAATCATTACCAACCAAATTTCTTCGCAGGCTCAAGTTGAGGGGAAGCATAAACTTTGGGGTTCCCAAAAACACGTGCAAAGTTTGTATAGAGAGTTACATACATATAGATAAATGGGATTAAAGCCTGATCTTATTTATCTGTATGTATGTAACTGTGTCTGCGTATGTATGTAAAGCGTCTTTCAATTACGAAAATTTTAGTATCCAAAAAAGAATAGGTCATAAATTTTGGACAGGGTTGCCAAATCTTGAAATTTGAAGTTTCATTGGAAAAGTTTTTCATTCGATTTTTAATATGAAGGTATTGGGGTCATTTTCTAGCCATTTATCGAACATCTGGATACACGCGAGAAAACTTTTTTATGCATAACTTTTGAACTACTTATTAGCAGAGTTTTTCGCACCAAGATTTTTGCTACACACGTTTTAGTATCTTCAAAACTACGGGACGGGAACTATCGATATATAATGTTTGATTCATCCCCTAAAGTAACGTCTACAAAATTGTTTACAACAATGTTTGACTATTTTTACAATCAGATTATTGCAGGATTGGGACCGTAAGCTTGACAATTTTGGAATAAGATAACAATTTCCTTGTTTGTTGCGCATTCTTTTAACATTCTAACTCTCAATCCCTCAACACGTTGGAACGGTGATTTAAACTCGCTGGTTCTCGGGTATAACTCCACCAACCAGGACGAGTATTTTTCCAGTGAGTTTAAAAGATGTTTAGATGATCCTAGTTTTTTGCAGAACTTGATTTGATCAAATCTGTCATTTTTGCGATCAAAAAAATCGTACAAAAAATCCCGAAATTCTTCGGAGGCATGCGCGTTAAAAAAAGATGGAACGATGATTTCGATCGCAAAAATTACAGATTTGATCAAATCAAGTTCTTAGAAATCACTGGAAAAAAGAATCGTTCTGATTGATTGAGTTATGCTCGACAACCATCAAGTTAAAGTTACCGTTCCGGCTTGGGCATCCGTGTAAGTTTGACATGTGTTGGCGTTTCAGTGCTAAGGATAAAAAATGCGGGTTTTCTCATAAGTTAAGTAGTAAAGTACATAAAAAAAAACAAATCAAAAAATTAATACAAATTTATTCAACCGCTCGCTTGAGCAGAAAGTTTTGTGGCATGGTTAAGCCAAAATTTAATACGATTTGCCGGTGCATGTTACTCCTGTGCTTTGTTCAGTTCTGCAATAGTGTTATCTGTTATCAAACATCAATGAAGAGATAACGATTAATCCTAAAATAAAGTTCCTCATTGGTCATAATTCATAGTCATATCTCCACTACATTATTCCTCGTACCAGCAATTAGTCAGCAATCGTGTGCCTAAGCACCATTCACACGTTTTATAGCCGCATAATTTACAATTCAAATTCATCTTCTCCATCAACAGGTTCGACGTATGGTGACAGTTCATCCAAAGTAACCACACTCCGCGAAGGATCGTCGTCCGGAGCAGGAGGGAGGCAATCCAGACGAGACGACACTATAGGACGAACGGAACTATACACGAGGGAAACCCCTCCATCATCACCAGGGAGGCTACAGCAACAAGCCACGTGGCCTGTGCTATTAAATGGTGATAAACATGACGTGAAAAGCCGTACCCAGTAAAAGCTGACCGCGTGTGGAAAATGAACGGCAGCGGAGAGAAAGAATAAGTTGAGGTTCGTGGAAGAACGACGCTGCAAGAAACAGAGAGTGAGAACAAGGTGTACATATTTTTAATTACTTTTTTAATTGAAATTGAATGTATGGAGCTTCGATGGCAGTGATGGATTGAGAAAGCACTCACCTGAAAGGTTGTTAAAAGGTTATCGATGAAAATAGAAGAAAATACTCATGGTTGACACCGAATTAGAGAAAAAAAAACTCTAAATCTACCCTGCAAAGTTGGATTATTGAAGGATTTCCAGTCAGAAGATAAGTTGATAGTGTGTGAAGAAAAAGTGGAAAAAATAATACAGTAAACCCATGTTTGAAAGGTGTACATAATTTCATCCTCATCACTAGCAGTAAATTGATTGGAAAAGGTGTGTACGGAGAATTTTCGTGGCTCACTTTATAACTCGACGTAATAACAAATATTTCACACTGACACACATATACACACCATAAAATACAAGCGTACGTGGTTTGACCCGGCCACGGACAGGAAAAAACTGTCTGTGTGTGTGTGTGTGTGATAGAGAGAGAGAGTAAGTGAGAAAACTCCCCAAACCGCAGTGAAAACTGTGGATTCTGGCTGTGAACAATTTCCTGGCCCACGAGGAGGAAAGTGGCTGAGAAATAGAGAGGGCGAGAGAGCGTGCGGAACAGGAAGTGTCGTGGGAGCGACGAGAGACGGACCAAGTTCCCCCCGCAGAACGCACACAAACGATGGGGTGCGTCTCGTTGTGAACGCACAAAGACACAAATGCTTGTGGTGTAATAAAAAAAGTAAGTGAATAAATAATAAATATCGCGACTAAACAGGTGGATAATGATTGAAATTGGCCTGTTGGAATTTTCCTTTTCATATCGAGAGGGGTTCTGTCAGGGGGGATAATATTTAGTTGATGTCTGCCTGGAAAACTGTAACAGAAAAAGGTTGGGTTAGTTTGAAAAAGATAAGTGTTTATAAGTTTACACCCTTTTGACGTTGGATAACGTCTAACTCGAAGGTACTGGCATTTTGAGAAACCCAGGTCGTAGGCCCTAGAATAACATGTAAATTTCGTTCTGCAAAACTGAAATAGCACTTCGACTTTGAATTTTAAATGTGATTTAACCCATAAAATCGGTGCGTTTTGGTTTTTGTCAGTTTTGAGCCCCTAACGATTTTTGCATTTTTCAAAAACCTCATGAGCTCATAGTCCGTGTTCAAGGGAACAATTTGCCGAAGAGTGCGAAAAGATTCGTCCACTATTTAAAATGTTACAGAATTTATAACACCGCCGCTGAAAACATCAACTTTTTCTTCACTCTCTTCTGGCAGCACTTGCTGCTCCTGCAGAAAAGATTGAGGCAGTAGGCCGTCCCAAAAAAAATGAAAAGTTGTCAAATCTTCGGTGCTCACCCCTAGAATGATAGATTAGGATGTCAGGAACAATGTTTTCATACAACAAAAAATTCCCAAAAATAATTTACAACTCGCGCGCGGAGCTTGAATGAAAAAAGTGCATTTTTCGAGTATTTTTCAGAAATGCGAGTAAAAATCATACTAAAGTCATTCAAATTTGGTCGCCTTGGGCTTCAAGTTATAGTTTAATGTCCCCTGAACAAATTCTTGTACAGAAATAGTCCATAAAAGCTTGTGTTTGGGCATGGCAGGGCGTTTTAGGGAGAAAAATTTGTATTTTTTAGCTAAAAAATTTCAAAAATCACTCCCCAAAACGAGCCAAAAAAATTTGCAGTCAAAACTTATGCATTCAGCTTATAGGAAATTTCACGGCGATCATTTTGCTTTTTTTAACATTCAATTTATGTCCATGCAAAGATATTTGCATTTTAGTGAACAAAAAGTAACGAATTTTCAAAATTCTTGGTATATAAGCGTTTTTGGCATAAAACATTGGCTACTATGATTACAATCGGAAAAGCATATATTTTGGATATTTTTATTTTGATCGCTCAAAAACGATATTTGATAATAAAATTTCATGAAAAAACATGAGATTTTCTCACAATGTGACGTAAACGACATATTTATAAGTACTGCTCTGTGCTCTTCTCGATATGAACAAATAAAGCTCTAATGGGTAACCTTTTTTTGGATTTTTTTTAAATGAATTTGTTTCATTCGAATGTACATACATAAAAAAAATCACGTTTACAGCTTGCAGATATGAACATTAATAAAATTAATTTTGATTTATGATTATTTGTCGTTTACGTCACATTGTGAGAAAATCTCATGTTTTCTCATGAAATGTTATTAACAAATATCGTTTTTGAGCGAGCAAAATAAAAATATCCAAAATATGTGCCTTCCCGTTTGTAATCATAGTAGCCAATGTTTTATGCTAAAAACCAAATATATACCAAAAATTTTTGAAAATTCGTCACTTTTTGTTCACTGAAATGCAAATATCTCGGCTTTGCGTGGACATAAATTGAATGTTATGAAAGGCACTGGCAACCTTTGAGCCAGCAAGTTCATAGTCTTCCGAGCTCAACCAAATTTTCGATTTTCTTGGCGTGAGTTAACTATTTATCCGCGAATGGGTCCCCCGCGGGGCAGAAACCCTTCCCGAATCGACGTAACCCGTTCATTCAACCGGGTCAATCGCGAAGTGCCTCCCCGGGACGAATCACGAAACCAACGGATACTACCAGGCGCACCTGGTCTCCGTCTGTTTTCCTAAGCTGCAGGACGAACGTACCTGAACCAACGAAGCTCCATCCTAACTATGGTGTAAGAAGCCCCATTCAAACTCGTGCTAAGACGGCCCAAGGTAGCACCCAGCAGAAGGCAGGTTCGTCCGGAGAATTCTCCGGTGGAAATTCAGCATCATCAACTTCTGCAGTCCTAACCTCAAACACGTTCAGTGTTTTGAGCGATGACGATGACGGTGATGCAGAAGAAGGCAACGACGACGGCGAAAGTCAACACGATCAAAACAACGCAGTCACCGTGGACGAAGCGAAAGTGAAGAACAAAAAACAAGTGCCAATTGTGATTCCCGACTATCCCGCAGCAGCAGTCAACAATCTATTGTCTCGTGCTGGCTGTGAGTTTGAGATGCTGATCTTGAAAAACAGCATTCGGATTAGAACACTTAACGGCCCGATGTACACAAAAGTATTGTCGGTGCTGAAAAATGGCAATGTTCCGTATTACTCATACGATTCGCGGGAGAAGACCCCAGTGAAAATTGTGCTTGCCGGATATATTTCAGTGAACCCATCGCAGCTGGCGGATGTCCTTGCTGAGTACAATGTCAACCCTCAGGAGATACGAGTGATCTCAAGTAAGGAAACAGTCACAGGTGAACACGTCCTTTACCTGCTAGTGTTCGATCGTGGGTCGGTAAAGCTCCAGGACCTTCGCCAGATTAAATCATTGGACGGATTCGTGGTCAGCTGGAGGTACTTTACCAGACGACCGTCCGACGCAGCGCAGTGTCACCGATGCCAACGCTTCGGTCATGGTTCCCGCAATTGCACACTGACCCCCAAGTGTGTGAAATGCGGGGAAACTCATCTTACAGAAGATTGTTCGCTGCCCGGAAATCAAGCCTGGGGGAAAACAACGCCGAGCAAACAAAAACCAAAGTCAAGTGTGCAAACTGTGGAAAGAACCACACAGCAAATTTCCGAGGATGCTCCGTCCGAAAATCTTACCTCGAGATTGTGGAAAAGCAGCGGAAGACGACATCAAATCGATTTTCAACAACTACGACTTCGACAGCTCAACAACCAGCAGGCCAGCGTTCAGCACACCCTCCTGGGTGGGGACGCCAGCGTCGCTGCTTCAGCCAGCGGAGCTGATCCGACCCAAGATGCAACAGCTGATGGGGCCAACCTCTTCACTCTTACTGAGTTCCTGGCGCTGGCGCGAGAAATGTTCACCCGTTTCCGTGCTTGCCAGAATAAAGAACAGCAATTTTTAGCCCTTGGGGAGCTGATGATTAAGTACATAGGAGCTGATGATTAAGTACAATGGATAACGTCCTTAGATGCTAGGAGCGACCTAGCTAGTTTTTGCCTTAGATATAAGTTTTCCTCTAACTATCCCATTTCTTTCGCAATAACAGTAGGTTTTTTTGCTAGTTTTTTCCTGCTCCCGATAACCCTTTTTCATACTTTAAAAACATCCTCTGATGCAAATGTACTTAAAATTAGATGCAAGGAATCCCACAACACTAAAAATTGTAAACAAGATACATCTTCTGTAATCTGATAAGTACAAATAATAAACACTGAATTGAAATTGAATGTTAAAAAAAGCAAAATGTTCGGCTCGTTTTGGGGAGTAGTGATTTTTGAAATTTTTTAGCTAAAAAATACAAATTTTTCTCCCTAAAACGCCCTGCCATGCCCAAACACAAGCTTTTATAAACTATTTCTGTACAAGAATTTGTTCAGGGGACATTAAACTATAACTTGAAGCCCAAGGCGACCAAATTTGAATGACTTTAGTATGATTTTTACTCGCATTTCTGAAAAATACTCGAAAAATGCACTTTTTTCATTCAAGCTCCGCGCGCGAGTTGTAAACCATTTTTGGGAATTTTTTGTTGTATGAAAACATTGTTCCTGACATCCTAATCTATCATTCAAGGGGTGAGCACCGAAGATTTGACAACTTTTAATTTTTTTGGGGCGGCCTATTGAGGCAGGCTTCGCGACGCTCATGCAACCAAGCAAGCTGATGGTACTGCCCGAAGTAGGTGAAGAAATGATGTTTTCAGCGGCGGTGTTATAAATTCTGTAACATATTAAATAGTGGACGGTGCTATTTATAATTTCTACTGTATATGGAAAAAAAAAACTTATTTAACTATAAGTTAGATAAAAATAGCAATTTGTACAATAAGCTCACTTGGAACTTTTTCATTTTTCATTTTACTCCTTTTTTCATTTTATATTAAAAATCATTTAGTTAAGACTTTGTAATGTTTAAATTAATACCTTTTATTTTTTTTTATGAAAAAGAGATTGATTTTAGGAAAAGTTGTTTTTGAAGTGAAATAATCTGTCCTACAGTAACTGAAAACAGATTAGTAAACTGAAATGAAACATAATGCTAGAGGCCATGGTAGATTTAGCTGTCAAAATTCAAACACAAAATTTCTTGGAAAGGAGTTGTGACTGTCCTGCTCATTATTCTACATAATTATTAATAAATGATTTTTGAAAAACAGACACATTGAAAACTAGTCAACTAATTTTCAAGTTAAACTGAAAATACATTTTAGTGGAGAAGGATACATACCCATTTACTGGCGAAGTAAATAGTGTTTTGCTACATGAAATTGAGCACCGCACTCAAAGTAAACTTTGTCCCACCAATTAATCAAACAAGTCCCAAATAATGGTGCGCCCCTCCCCTTCGGTGCAACGTCTCAAGCGTGTTTGCACTGCCAAATAATGGTCATATTTGTTCAATAAATATCCCGTACATGTACAAACACACATAAGGTTATAGCCCCGATGTTGGTCGGTGACCAGTGACGCAGACGACACTCGTATAATACCCACTATCCTGGCAATATCATAACAATTCAGCCCCGGACACGAGAGACTGTAAAACGGCGGCAATCCGCCCTATACCGGATAGCCTCCTCTACTCGGTGATGACCGGGTCACAGATGATGTCACATAATTTATTGCTCTGTCCGTTTTTCGCCCCTCGTCCCGGGACCGTCCTGGATTTGTCCAAGGATAACCAACGACATTGATCCGCAGCGTAACAGATAGACCCAGCACAGCTTTTCGACGTCCAACCCGGGTTCGAGGGGGAGGGACCTCGGGGTCATTTGGCATGTGCTCCGTCTTCCGTCTGCAGTCCATCGTACTGGCGTTCGCTTTATCAGCTCGCCCTTTCCTTCCCTCTTCCGTTGGCCGTTTGGAAGAGATTCGCCCCAATGTCTAAGGGTGCCCCGCGCGATGGTCATCGGTAGACCGACCGGCCGTTATTTTGCGCGCCACGTCCTGTCCAGATCATAATGGTGTAGTAATGATAATGGCAGATTTACAGTTTTCCTTCCTTTTCACGGGCTAAGGGAAATTCCAGTTTTTATACGTTTTCCACCGAACGTGTGAAACGTGCCGAATTACGATGGGAAGTTACATGGTGTGTAAATTATTGGGCCTGAATTAATTTTGATTGTGTTTCACGGCTCGGTCAGTTAATATTTGAATGTCCTCTAGGGGTTCGTTCAAATATTTCGCAACCAAGCTAAAAACGATCACCAGTGATGAATGAACATCTTTCCTAATCCACCTATATGGTTGATTCTCACCATTTTAACGTAATTTTATTAAAAGCTTTTTTCTCAGTAAAAAAAAGCAAATCTCCCCCAAAAAACGCGACATCCCGACAGCCGTTGCAAGGAAGAGATAATAAAAGCAATTCTACTAGTGAAATAATCAGCTCGATAACTGTCAGAGCGCAGCCCACAGACGGCTATCATCTGGAGCACGGCTGCTGGCCCAGCGAATGCAATTAGCAGACGCCAGAGTGCCATTACGACCGAGAAATTATTCCCACGCTCGCTTATTATGGAATCTTTTGACATCGTCATTAGCATAGATTTCGTTTCCACACGGTAAAAATCCTAGCCTTTCGTTTGAAGAGATGGATCAATGGCGATGATTTTCAGGGATGTTCGATTTTCTTTTGGTTCTAGAAAAGGATTTCGTTAATAATTTAGGATTTAAAGAAGCGCTTTTTCAGACGATCCTAGATTATTCAGAAAATATTTAAAAATGACCCGTTCTAACAAAATACTAGTCCACTCATGCCACTGGAACGTTCTTTGGATGCTGTGCGGCACAAGATGTGTCTCCACAAAACTCCCAGCAACAGGGGCGCAGCAGCTAGTAAAACTCCTGAGATATATATGGGACCATCCATAAACCACGTGGACATCTTTTGGGGGGGGGGGGGGGGGGTGGGTTTGGCGATTGTCCACGCTCCATACAAAAAAGATTTTATTTGTATGGAAATTGTCCACGATGAGGGGGGGGGGGGGGGGGGTTGAGATTTCCAAAAAAGTGTCCACGTGGTTTGTGGATGGTCCCTATTCCGAGCGCATATATTCGGAGGAATTTAAAGCGGTAATAACTTTTGGCTGGGTCTGTCTGATGGCCCCATGATTCTACCAACATTCGTGAGATGGTTGCTCATTTTGTGGGTGTTTTTTTAGTTAAAGGAGAACAAACTGTAAGGTCCAAGAAATTCCAGAAAAAAATGAAAAAATGGAGCATGCGATGCTGGGAGACAGGGAACTCAGTTAAGCCTCATTCAAAAAGGGAGAATAGAATATCATTTGTAAAAAAATGCAGCTTATAAAAATGAAAAATAATCAACCCTAAATATCCTGATTAAATCCACCTACAGGTGAGGTAGATCCTTTCTTTAAAAAAAGGCTTGTAGAGAAAGATGAGCATTTTTTGGACAGCCCGTACACGGAAAAAAAGTCAATTCTCGAAATCGTGAATTACGTTCATGAGTTTGAGAACCATGAAGGAATATATTCACATTTATAGTGCAAATGCACCCTACTAATGAATAAATTCCTTCGTGGTTCTCAAACTCATGAACACAATTCACGATTACGGGAAATGATTTTTTTTCTGTGTACTGTAATCTTATTATTTAACCGTCAAAAACTATACTAACAGTGCACAGTGGTCCAGATCGCAAAATTAAGTGGAAAATAGATTTTCCGAAAAATTGTAAAGTTTTGGAGCTTTGGTGTTTTCAAAAGAGTTGTTGCTTACAGAAAGGGGAAACTTTTGGATTAGTTGAAAATTAGTGTGGTTCACGATTAGGGCGATTTTTAAAATCCAACTTTTCAGGAATATTTTTGGGATTTATTTTGGTTTTCTAGAAAATTGTTTCGTTTGCCAATAGAAGCTACTTTGGGCACAAACATTTTATCTCGCATTCTACGCCTTCTACAACCAAATTCAGAGAAAGCATCTGAGCGAACCTTCGAAAATCAGTTTTTTTTTAACGCAGCAATTTTGAGTAAAGTTTTAGAGCTCTCGAAAAATGTCATATAAACCCAAAATATGATCAAAAATCGATATTTTGACAATTTGGGTCAATTCTGAGGACAGATTCGGATTCAGCGAGCAAAATTACATGAACAAACATATAGTTTTAATTTTCTTAATTTTTGAATTTCGTTAGAGTGGTCCAATACATTTTTCCCTCGAAAATTAGACATTTTTAAATAAAGATATCGCGAGTTTAAAGAAAAATACCCCTGAGATTTTTTTAGCGTTTGTAGTGCTTGATCTCCCCTTTCGAATGCAAAAAAATGGCTGTAACTTTTGACCCTTAAGTCCAAATTGGCTTGTTGAGATTTCCAAAAAAAGGTGTCCACGTGGTTTATTGATGCTCCCAATCTATGATTAACTGAGAATTGAAGATCTTGAAGATCTTTTGATTTTGCTATGTTTTGTTGAAAAATGAGAGCCAGTAATTGTAATTGTAATTTTATTGAAACAATATCCTGTTAGTTTACACTGTATATCAGAAAAGGAGGTAATCTGGATCTGAATTAAACTTTAGGAGCGAAGTCGATAATTGTCCCTACAAATGCGATCATTAAAATTCTTTTCGGTCGCGTTGTCACAGAAATAACTTTAAAAAATAAAAATGTACACACTAGACATCCCGCAGCTGTTTTTTGCCAAGTCTTCTGGACCTCCGAGTGAATTTTTCGACCATGAGTTCTTCAATAAATACATACCCTACTAAATGAACTTGGATTTTTGTCCTAGGTTATGTGTAGCCCGAGAACAGAATCTTTGAAAATGTTGTGTAGATATTTTTTTCGAAAGCAAAACCTGTATCTTTCTGTTCTAAAAATAATAGTTTTTGTTTAGTAGATACCCAAATTTGGTGCATTTTAAAATACATTTTTTGGCAAGAGATAAAGAAGCTCATCGTGGCGGAAATTTTTTTCCCATATAGTCTACTTCCTCTTCAACTGAGCTAAACAAAGTTCCACAGCCATTTCAGCCAGCATTCTACCAGCTGGACGTTGGCACAAGTTGCTCCATGCAGGACCACTCCAGCAAGGTGCTCCTGAGTTCAGCAGCAGTCGTAAGACACTTCAGATGTCTACCATGGGATATGTAAGAGTCATTTGGGGAAAAAAGTCGGTTCATGTTTCGCCGCGGTGCGCTCAAGAGGTCGCTAGCGTAGTTCTTAGGGTGTGGCTCCACCAAAAGAAGCATGTTTTTTTAAAGCCCTTTTTATGGTCCCAAGCCCATTCAAGCGGACTGAAACTGTGGCTTTGGCGCGCACAGGAAAGCTCATCTACATCCTTCCTCGATAAAAGCTCGACACACTGCTGCTGGTCCACCAAAGTTCTGCATGGAAGTGACTCATTGATTGCTATGATGCGGGGGAGGAGGGGGCGTTTTGTTGAAAGGGCCAACTATTTTTAGGAAGAACCTAGCACAAAGTGGTTTTTCTTATCCATGTCGGTGCCTTTGAAAATGCCGTATTTTGGAGTTATTTTTAGAAAAAACTCAGCCGAGTGTGTGTATTATAATCACTGCAAATGCGAAAACCTTCGCCGTCGACGTCGTCGTTTGAACTCGGCAGAAGAGAAGGTTGGTGGTGTTTTATTAGAACTATTCAGCAGAGGGGTCCACTTCACAATTTTGGTTGAGGAGGAAGGGCTGCTTTAGGGAGCACGAATAATGCTTTGTATTTTAATTTTAGACGCGTGTTCGCTCTTGACTACGGAGTGGCAGTGCATCTATATGAGTGTGTGTGTGTGTGCTGATGATGAATTCAAGATTAGTCGTGCAGGAACATATCAGAAGCGGAAGAGGCAGGCCGTTGGAACATCGCCCCAGGGGTTGATGCTGATATAGCGAAGGTTACTACAGACCGAAGTTCAATGGGCATAATGCTGGACTATTTTTAGTATGCTATCGATTGCTTTAACAGCATGATACAAACGATAGTAAACCGAACTGATTTGATTTTGTTCTCATCGTCAAACCTGAAAAGCTCTTTGATAGTTATGGGTAACATAAAACTGCAGTCCCTTTACAATTCGTCGCCGTCGTGCTGACTTGTCGTACGCGCATTTTGGACCAAATTGAGTTAAGAACGCCTGCATGCAGCTCAGAATGCCTCATCTTTTGACTTTCACAGATCCCCAAAATTCGATTTCAATCCTGAGATATTCAAAAAAATCAAACCATCCACATTCACGACCCCCAGTTTTTTTGTGGTCTCTATTGCAAGTTTCTGCTCGAAACTAGGAGTCCGAAGGCTTGAATGGGGAGGGCACCCAAACCTCTTTCTACTCCAAGGAATCTTTCACCCCAGGGTTCGAATTGACGACTTTTGGATTGCGAGTCCAACAGCCGCCAGCGATGCCACCGGAGTAGGTTTGGTTTGGTGTGTTGTTTGTACTTTTAGCAGGGGGACGACTCCCACACCTGGAATGTCTTAACGGCCTAACAACAACCAAGGCCGGGACCGACGTTTTACTTCCCCATCCGAAGGAAGGTTGGAGCAGATGGGCATCGAACCCATGATCATCCGCTTACAAAGCGGACAGGCACTTTGACATTCAATTACAGCTCATTAAAAGCTTTTTCTACTTAAATCGAGTTATAAATAACTCAATAAAAAGTGAGCAAGCAAGTTTCTGTCAATAGTTTTGCAAAATTAGTTGTTTAAATAGTGAAAATCAGCAAATTGGATGGAGTTAGGAGCGAGTGCTTAAACCTGCCAAACATACGAGAATTTCCCCTATCTTGTCACTCCCTGAAAATTGATGTGCGTCATTTGGTCAGAGGGATTTCAGGTCAGAATGCGTTTGACGCACGTACAAGTTAGACTACCGTGAACATTTGTAATTATAACTCGGGACTCCAACAACCAACTTAAACTAAACATCGGGACATTGCACAAAATGGTCAGCTAAACAAAACGTTTTTGTTATTGTTTACATTGCGTGCTCTAGTTTTTGTTTATTCAAGGTCAAACATTGAAACGCGTTTTTCTCGGAACGTCAAAAAGCTACGTACGACAAGATAGCACTACGACGTCGAATTGCACGAAGTAGCGTTATAGCCTTACGGGACTCTACAAACCTCGCGGCTCATGGGACATGTCGCTTTGCCTTGGCCACTATTGCTAGTATCAATGGCTAGTGGATAGTGTCTTGCCTTTTGCTACAGGCCATCGCCGGCACAACATTATACGATAAATATGAGAAGATAATATCGACGTTGTCGTGCTATCTTGTCGCACTTAGCTTTTTGACATTCCGAGAAAAACACGTTTTAATGTTTGACCTTGAATAAACAAAAATTAGAGCACGCAATGTAAACAAACACGTGTTTGTTAGTGTTTATTTTAAGAGCTTTTTTTAATGGTACTTTAAGCTATTGTGTTTCATATGTTTATTATAGGTCCTTTTAAAAAAAAACTCTTACGCGATTCAATATTCTTCTGAGCAACTCTCTACGAAATCGGCCGATTTTGACCATTTTTATTTTTTGTATTTTTTGATTTGGCTCAAACTTTGTGGGGGCCTTCCCTATGACCAAATAAGCTATTTTGTGTCATTGGTTCACCCATACAAGTCTCCATACAATTTTGGCAGCTGTCCATACAAAAATGGTACGTACATATTCAAATAGCTGTAACTTTTGAGTGAATTTTCTGAATATTGATGAGGACTATTGAGAAAAAATAGGTACACGGAAAAAAAATTGCCTAGGAATTTTTTTTAAATCACTAATAACATTTTAAAAGGGCCACACATTGAATAATACGCCCATTTAAAATGCTAGTCTTGATATAATTATTTTCAAAATATTTTTTTCGAAAAGATCGGAAAATTTCACGAATGTTTCATGTTTTAACAATGAAAATCGGACCATTAGTTGCTGAGATATCGACATTAGAAAATGGTGGGTTGTTTAGGTGAGACTTAGAAAACTTCAATTTTCATGTTTCTCTTCCTTTAAGCCGCTGTATCTCAGCAACCCGAGGTCCAATCTTCAATGTCTTTTAGACAATTTCATAGCAAATTTTCTGAACTTTTCAAAAAAAATATTTTCAGAAATGGTCACTCATGGTCACTATTTTTAAAAATCAAAAAACTGCAAATATTTCGTTAAAATCAAACTTTTGATGGCTATATCTTGGAAACAGAGCCTTTTATCAAAAAATCCGTAAAGTACCTTTCGATTGGAAATTCAATTTTACATTAAAAAATTACGTTAAATTTATTTTGCATGAAATTTCGATTTTTTCCTAAAATCACTATTTTTCCAAAAATTTATAACTCGGTGGCAGATTTTTTGACCATGTTTCTCTATGGCTCAAAAGTTGCGGGTTTTTGTCCCCTAAAACATATAAAAAAATCTCGAAAATCAAAAAATACCTATTTTGGGAAATTGAGTTTTTGTGAAAATAAAAGTTGATTAAGAATTCTGCAAAAAAAAATCCGTGTACCTATTTTATTCTCAATAGTCCTCAACAATACCTACAACTTTGCCCAAGACACCAAATTGATCAGAAAATTCACTCAAAAGTTACAGCTATTTGAATATATACGTACCATTTTTGTATGGACAGCTGCCAAAATTGTATGGAGACTTGTATGGGTGAACCAATGACACAAAATAACTTATTTGGTCATAGGGAAGGACCCCACAAAGTTTGAGCCAAATCAAAAAATACAAATAAAATCCATTTAGTTTGATTTTTATTGTGCTTATCAATGGTGACTTTAAAATGAATTTGGTCATTTGACACCAACCCTACCGATGACTACGTGTAATTTCATATGAAGTCTATACAAAAAACAATACATCTCGGATTAGTTTTAAAAAGCCGTAATGGCTCATTGGTAAACAGAGTCCTTTTTGCATCGGTATTCGACCTACTTACGAAAAACCAATATCAAAAATGTTATAGATTGTTCATCTACACGTCCTTCAAGTGCCCAAACTAAAGATACATGAAATTTTGTTTCATTTTGGAGAAAAACGAAAACTAGTGTCAGAGGTCACGGTGACTCTTACGGCTCTCGGGTGAGTTACCCGAGACATCTTCTTTTTTGCTCTAATCAAGTTACTATTTTGTGATATGATTAAAAAATCAAAATCTTCAAAATTTTCACCCAGATCATCCCATATTTTTTGACATCATCTCAAGTTTTGACATAGTTTTTTTTTCGATAACCTTTTCTGAAATATATCATATCTTTGGAGCAAAAATAAGTAAGTAGAAACTTGACCATTGATGGCTTACTAAATTTATTAGGTTGATAAAAGTTACTAAAACTTTTATAAAATATCAAGAGCAAATGAATGATTAAAATTCTTTGCTGCTTGGCCAATTACAACGTACCGCTTTCCCATCATACTTAAAATACCCCTTATTTTCAGCTCTGCTTAAATTATGAGCAAGTATCTCCCCTCAAGCAGAGACGTGATGGGCTTGACTTTGCGAAGGAACCACAGAATGGTTCACTTCCGGGAGGAGGATTTGCTCTCGCAACTCGGTCAAAGACACAAGAAGTGAGAAAAGAATGGCGAAAAGTTCCGTCTTCTCGTCTGTAACGGGCGCGTGTGTGTGTGTGTGAATGTGGTTTATTTAGCGAGCTTAGTTAGGTCACAGCGAAACTTTAGCGGAAGCAGCAGCAGCAGCTGCGAGGATGAAAAAAGGGTTGCGACGCGCGAACTTTTATGTCGTTATAATCTTATTTTATCGCCTTGGCAATTAAATTTATTGATGCAGACTATGGGGTGTAGTAATGCAATTTGTAAAGATCGTTTTCTTTAAGCTTGAGCTAAACCCTTGGTTGATGTACTGCGGGTTTTCGATGGGTGAGAAAGTTTTCATTTTTATAAATTGATCATTATTGCTGTGTTTGAGATTTTGTTCAAGTTTCACAAAAAATGCCTTCAACACGTACTGTTTGCTAAAGGCGACAAGTCAAAGACAAATTACGATTTGGGGAGGGAAATTTTTCATCCCTTCTCTCGGGGGAATATGCCAGAATTGGCCACCGCACTTCAACCATCCCTTGACACTGTCCCTTTGGGGGGAACACAGCCAGTCCGCTCCGAAGGGTGGCCAAACATTACCAAACAGAGACAGAAAGATGAAAGTCGTCAGGAGAGATTAGAAAATTTCACTGTGGATCTATATTTTTACGACTCTGATGGCAAGACGCGTTTTTTCGTTGGTTTTGCGGAGGAATGCCTCTGGAAAAAACACCGAACTCTTCGTGCGTCACGACACCACAGTGTTTGTGTTCGATGGTTTGGCCGCAGGCAGGGTACGATGAGCTTTGTGGTAGCGAGTTCGTTGCCTGATTACGCACTGGAAACTGTTCATTTTTGGTCTTTCGATTTTTTGTCTTTTGGTGCTGTTACGGATTATCAAACAAGTTTGGCAAACTAAGTCAAGATTTGATTATTCGGAGAGCTTTCAAAATCAGCCAAGATACTCGTTTTTGTGAAAACATTGGCAAATGCAATGACACCTCCAACTTATTTTTTTCCCCTCACAAACATTAAAAAAAAAGCATTTAAATCTTTTACATATTTTGAATTTTGGAATAGATGGAACAGATAGGAAAAAAACGTGAAGCTTAAGGAAAAAACTATATGTTGATTCCAAAAGGAGCGTTCTTTTATTACGTAACGCAAAAAATCGGAGTTTTAGAGACCCCCCTCGTAATAAAATTTCTATGCAAATTTTAAAAATTTCGTATGGAACGTAACATGGCCTCCAACACCCCCTTTCCCCCCAACTGCGTTACGTAATAAAAGAACACTCCCATTTTTTTTAAATTTGTGACAGTAGCATAACTGTCATAACGTTTCAAGCATATTGTAATACCTCTCGCATATTTTTTAGAAAATTTTGTTTAAATTAGACATTTGAGTTTTTTCTCGGCTGGAGCTGGGAGACAAACACTTAAAAAAAAATTACGAGCCCTTATTATTTATATTTTTTTAGCAGGGAAATTCAAACTTATTTGATGTTTTGCTAATTTTCCTTTCACTCACAGTGGAATAAAATCGGGAAATAGACGATTACGTCCACATCTCAGAACGCGGCTGGTTCTCCAAGTCCTGCCATGATTTTTCTTATGTAAAAAAGTCCTAAGAATCGATTGATTCATCCTGGGTTTACCACGGGGAACCGAGTTATGGCTGGATTTTCACCGGAAATTGTATTTCGACGATTTAAAAAAAATCCCCTGTGACGAAAAAAATCGCTCTTGACAAGATATGGCGTATAAAGATCCCCCAAGATAAGACAGTACAGAATTGGCCACAGGAACCATGTTCCGGGACCTCGGTGGAAGATTGACCAGGATGGTCTAGTAATTTTGGCATGTTGCATTCCAAACGTTATGATTTCAACAGAGTAGGCTACTACTAGTGTCCAATTAGTAAAACAATCAATTTTGATCTACTGTGACCGGTTCCAGGTGCCCCGGGGGAAAAATTGGCCATTTTGGTCCAGTAAAAAGGGCAAGATGCATGTCAAACTTCATGAATTTTCAAAATCATTGCATAAGAAAAATTTTCAATTGATTTTGAATACGCTACTTATGTATTGGTATTGGTTGTAAATTTTTTTTTTTCGAAAAGATCGGAAAGTTTTACAAATGTTTTATGTTTTAACATTGAAAATCAATTTTAAATTTTTTAGCAAATTTTCTGAACATTAAAAAAAATATTTTAAGAAATGGTTACTAATGGTCACTATTTTTAAAAATTGAAAAACTGCAAATATTTCGCTTAAATCAAACTTTTGGTGGCTATATCTTGAAAACAGAGCCCTTAATCAAACAATCTGTAATGTACTTTTCGATTGGAAATTCAATTTTACATGTAAAAAAAATTCAAAATTAAATTTGTTTTAGCATGAAATTTTGATTTTTTCCAAAAATCACTATAATAATCATAACTCGGCGGCAGATTTTTTTACCATGTTTCTCTATGGCTCAAAAGTTGCGGGTTTTTGTCTCCTAAAGCATATTAAAAAATCTCAAAAATCAAAAAAATACTTATTTTGGGAAATTGAGTTTTTGTGAAAAAAAAGTTGATTAAAAAATCTGCAATTTTTTTTCCGTGCACCTATTTTTGCCTTTCTTACTAAAGAAAGGTATAGGTTTTACTTTAAGGCTGGACGTCATTTTCATCTTAGTAAATATGTCGATTCAGCACGAATTTTAATCGGAAAAATCGTCAAAAAATCACACTGCATCGATTTTCGACGCTCTATCGATTCACCTTGAAAGAATTCGTCTATCTCCAACCCTCGAATTTTGAGAAAATAAATTCCGTGGAGTTCGAATGATGTCCGTGTGTGGTAAATTTTTTGCCAAATTTTGTGTCACGTAATCCTCGGCTCCCCTATTTTCGATTTTGATTGTTAAAAGTGCATTTGAAAGCTGGTGTGCTGAACAAGGGTCATTTTGAGACCGAATTTCGAAATATCCATCTGTTTTCGGATGCGGCCAGACTTTTCAACAAAATACACAGTTTTCAAATGAAAATATGGTCAAAATTTTTCATTTTCATCTCTTTTATTTATCTCAAAAATTGCATTTTTCGAGCTCTACAACCTCCCAAATTTTCATCCAGATCCATAATCTGGTTCTGGAGTTAGAGCCGTTTGTCTAACCTACCAAAAGAAAAAAAATCCCTAAAAAAAGGTAAAAGCCCACCTGGTGACCTTCGCCAACACTTTTTATTTCCGATTTTATCCGAAATTTTTTTCTACATTCATAGTACAGACCATGAGTGAGCATCTGAAACAAATTTGACATCTATCGGCAATCCGGATCAATTTTTAGAGCGATTTACTTTTTGCCTTTCTTACTAAAGAAAGGTATAGGTTTTACTTTAAGGCTGGACGTAATTTTCATCTTCGTAAATATGTCGATTCAGCACGAATTTTAATCGGAAAAATCGTCAAAAAATCACACTGCATCGATATTCGACGCTTCGTCGCCAAGTCGACAAGTTGTCAAGTTGAGCTTCAAACACTGGCGCAAGAATGCTGGCGCATCTATTTTGTGGCTCGACTTATACTCGTTTTGTAGTAGCTTGTCTTCCGATGTTTCCTACTACGTGTAAGATATCGTAGCTTTTCGTTTTCTTTTGCCCTATGCGTTTTTGCATAACTGTCCAATGTTTATGCAAAAACTTTTGTGACATAGGACATTCATCCGGCTACAATCAATTTGTTTCCCGTGCGCTCCTAAAATCGCCTAAATGTAGACTTCATTTGTCGTAAGTTTATTTAACAGGGTTCATTGGATTCCAATAGGAGCTTTCTAAGCTTTTCATCGTTTATATCGTTTTCAAAGTGTTCAATGCTGGTGACGCCAATGGCTTTCTACTTAAGGTAGTCGCGATTTAGTGTGTAGAAGCTGAATGGCGAGCTTCTCTGCACCGTGCGGCACACGCGGTTCACTTGTAGGGGAATTATACCCATTTTAATTACTCTAAGCCGTTCGACCAATTATCATCACTTTTGCCGTTTTCCGCTATTAAATCAACTTTTTCAAGTGTATCAACAATGGAGAGTTGTTTGCTCACTTTTATTTGAGCTATTTATTACTTTGGACCAGTCATGAGCAAAGTGCTGATAGGCCGATAATATAAATAGGCTGAAAAAGGGAATAGTTCCCCTACCTCGGTTTTTCTTTACGCCTGCTTTGTTCGGTACGATGGTACGATGAACCAAAATACCAAAACACAAAAGGGCTCGACCCAAGCTAGAAAACCAAAGCCGCGGTGTGCGTTGTCACTGACGCATGGGAAGTTTGCTATGCTCGCGTTTGTCATAAACTCTTGTTTGATTAAGAATATGTACGATTACAAATATTCTTTTGGTGAAAATTGAGTTTTTAATTTCTTTTCAAAAGCATATCATTTATAATACTTTGCTTTCATCATTAGACTTTCTTTTTTCTGACGTTATAAATAAACAAAGTCGTTGTTATGAATTTAAAGAAGAAGTTCTACTATTGTTACATTCTTTAGTAAGAAAGGCTCTATCTCACCCCAGGTGGGATTAAATCGGGTTTTTTTCTCAATAGTCCTTAACAATACCTACAACTTTGCCAAAGACACCATATTGATCAGAAAATTCACTCAAAAGTTACAGCTGTTTGAATACTTACGTACCATTTTTGTATGGACAGCTGCCAAAATTGAATGGAGACTTTTATGGGTGAACCAATGACACAAAATAGCAACAACAAAAATTTGGTCATAGAGAAGGCCCCCACAAAGTTTGAGCCAATTAAAAAAATACAAAAAATAAAAATGGTCGAAATCGGCCGATTTCGTAGAGAGTTGCTCAATTTTGACATGCATCTTGCCCGTTTTACTGGACCAAAGTGGCCAATTTTGGTTCATGAATTTATAAGATGACGGAATCATTTTGTTGAACGTCGCTTTCTTACGTTGATTTTTCAACACGTCATGCTAAATATCACATAAGTGGCCTGGCCAAGAGATAGGGACATCAGATCTTCAAAGTTTATGAATCATTAGAAAGGTATTCAAATACTAGATCCAAATATAGCAGAGCTACCGTGGCCGAGAGGTTAACGGGTTTCGCCTTGTAAGCGGAAGGTGATGGGTTCGATTCCTGTCTGGCTCGGCAAAGTCAGATCCCTTCAAAGAGTAAATCTGCTCACTAGGAATCCTGAACGGTAGGGGATGGTTTCGATTTGCCACGTACTGGATTTCCAATCCAGAGGTTGTGAGATCGATTCTCGTACCGGGATAATGAAATAATGGTTTCGCTTATGTTTCAAAAGATTCGCCTTTAAAAAGGTATGTACATATCACTTATGTACAGAGAAACCCATTTTTACTCGATGCTTTACGTTTTTTCTAATTTGTCGATTTCTCTGGAACGACGCAACATTTTTGTAATCTTTTAAAAACAGTTAGTGGGTTTTGTTCAGATCTACACAACGCTTTTTGAAGCATGCAAAAATACTGTATGGTTTGAGAGAAATCGACGAAATAAAAAGTGTAACACCACCGCGTAAAAGGAGGTTTTCTGTAACCATAACTTTTGATGGGGTAGTCGGATTAAGAAATAATAATAGTAGCGTTCTACGGGACCCTTAACCGAATTGAATGCGTCTGGTTTGGCCTAAACCTGAAAAGATATTTATAATTCTCATAACTTGCCCAATTTTTTATTGTTTCAGTAGAAGTAGAACAATTCACATATTTCCTTGCACTAAACCAATTTGTATCAGCGCTGTTTAAGGTTCCATTTTTTGCAACCCACTTTGCCAACAGTCGAGCACGCTCCAAGGGCACCACATTAGTTTCACAAAACTGTAAGGTTTACGATCCGACCAGAACCACAAATCAGCACAAAAGCAGAAATGGCTCATGCACTCTCGCTCTCTCTCTCCCTCTCCCTCTCTGTGACCAATGCATTTGTCGTGTTGTTTTTCCTATACTCCTGCTTGTTTTCCCTCCCAACTCAACCACGTGGCAGCCCAGTTGTGTCAGAAGTGGTAGTGGAGTTTGGTGAACTGAATGAATGCAATACACAACAACATGAAAGGGTTCCATTTTCCCAAGACAGGTTCGGGGTTTTTTTTTGTGCGGTGAAAAGTTTTGTGTCCTATAGTAACTTTTTTTTTTGGATTTGGCTCTGTTTTCCCCGCAACATATAAAGCCTTTGAGCACACTGGGGCACTGAAACCGCACAACATACGTATGAAAGCATACTTCCGATGCTGTTTTACTCATTCATGGGCATCAGTGGAAAGCGCAGTCAGCGTGCTCTGGTTGGTAGGGATGAATGGGGACCCCAGTTTTAACTTTTTAACGGATGAATGGTTGATATTAAACCAAACATGATAAAATTTCAGAAAAAAACGCTTTTTTGGATTTCATCAGTAAACGAAATCACAAAATACTCTTCATAGATCACTGAACAGTAGGGTTCCCTTCATGTCCAACTAAGTGAATTAATCCGGGAATTTTCCAGCCACTTTTCCCGGACTTTTTTTTGTCGAGCTCTGCTTTTGTTTGCATCGCTCAAACCCCATTCGTTGCTCGATGACCGAAAGGATATTACTATTATGCGGTTCTTTTCACGGGTAAGTGCACTCGTGTTGCGAACGCAAGCTCCAACGACGTCCACTGTGGGCAGTAAAAAACATTAATTTTTATTGATTTCTTTTTTTGCTCCCCGGCTTATATTCGTTTGCAAATAATCGTTTTCCTCCAAGAAAGCAATATTCTCTGGTATTCGACTTGGGTTGGAACCAAACGCACTTACAAAAAAAAAAACACACACACACACACACACTCTAAATGAATAACCTTTGGGTTAACAGCGCCATTTGTTTTGAATATGCATTTGGGAGCGAGGCAAAAGCCCCATGGACGCTTTCCAGGGCAAAAAGCTCTGGGCGCGCGTCGTTTGTTGTAAGAAACCCGCGTTCTTTGACGAAGCTTGCGAACGATGTCATGCATAGTGTGTGTGTTTGCGGTTATTGCGTTGTAAAATGGCAAAAAGCCAAGCTAAAAGTCGGTCCCCTTCACCAGGAAATGATCGATGCATGGCGAAATAATGCATGAATGCAATCATGGGGAAGGTTCTTTTTGGTTTTCCTAAAATTTGCACGAGGTTGATATGCAGCACAAAATTGTAATATAAATAGCAAATTTAGAAATTACAGTTCTGCTTGCCTAAATATAGAAGAACGCATGCTACACCCAAAACTGGCAGCGCTATTCCGAGAGAATGATGTTCTCGAGTCGAGAGAATAGTGGTACCATTCACGGACGCAGAGAACACAGCTCGAGATGAACGATAGAACTATTCTCTCGAGGTTCATTTGCAAAAAAGTTCATCCGTCAAACAAAAAACCAAAAGTGTCGACAACGGGAATCGAACCAGAGACCTTTGACAAACCAATCCAATGACTTAGCTGCCTCGGCCACCACAGCTTGGTGACCATGGAGAAGTCAGAAGTCGATGTATGACACTTGTTGGAGATTTATTGATTCAACTAACGAATGAACTCATTTGTTATGATGGTGTGAGTTGGTACCATTATTCTATCGATTTTGGCACTGAGCCCTCAATAAATTTTGAGAGAACGATTATCTCGATTCTGAATTTTGGGTGTATACTCCAAATAATCGATTTTTCGATACCACGTACTTTGGCTAGATATAGAAATGTACTCAATTTGGTTATCATAAGAAGATTAAATAATGATGAAAGTTATACCGTAGCTACAAGGTTGTCATCTGAAACGAAGAAATGAAAAAAAAAATCAAAAACATACAGAACAAATCAGCCTATCTTTACAGGATCGGTTCCCAACGTTTTACGAAGTTTTTCTTAGAGCGTTCAATTTCCCGGGAAACGGGAATTTTTCAACAAATTTCCCGGGAATTCCCGGGAAATTTATCGAAAATTGTTCTGATCGTGGTTCTGATTATTATTTTGCAATATAAATGAATAGCCTACACCCAACCGGCGGTCGCATGATTGTGATACATGGCGGCATAAAAGTATATCAGAATCTGCATGAAATCTGTCCTCATGCATTTTTTGCGATATAGGGGTATGACATTTTGCCCGTTACCGACAATTATCGACATTACCGACGGACGCTTGATGAATTGTGAGGGACAGAGCGCGAACATATTGTTCTCTCTGGAGTGTTGCTCGGAGACGCGCCAGTATTATATGTGTTGGTGAGAACTGCAGATTGCTGACATGTTTACACGCGGGCAAAATTAAGCTATGAGCTTGCTGCAAAAACTGTTATAAAATGTAACATTTTCTGTAGCAAATCCACTGTTGCAGATTTTGAGCTATATATTTCCTTTGGGTGTAGCAACTTAAATATTCAAAATAAGATTTGGGATCAATTTATGCCTTGACTTCTTGTAAATAAAACATATAGTAAATCTTTCCCAGTTCCTGAGGGGAACACCCGTGAAGAGTATCGGGGCCGGCATTTACAAAGCGGATTCAGTGGCAATTTTCATTCTCAACTTAATGTTAACATGTTTAGGTTAATGTTAACATTCCATAGGTCGCCTCCCTAAGGTGTCGTGATAAGGTCCAGTTTGTGACGATACACTACCTTCCCTTTACTAAGCAATCGATTCCAGAAGGGAAAAGACCACCAGTTGTGTTGGTCCGAGCCGGGATTTGAACCCCGATCTACCGCTTACGAGGCGGAAGCGTTACCACTAGGCTACGTGGCTCGGTCTTATAAAACATATAACTTCAAGAAAACATAGAAATTTTCTAAATTTATTGGCTGTTTTTGAAAATTCGTTCAAAATATCAAAAAAATATCATTGGTATTTGTTTGTTAAGAAGCATTATTTTTCTAATCACAGTGTTTGAACAGAGAGTAAAATATCCATGCTCCAAAACCATAAAATTGCTTTTAAAAGATATATCCGTGAATCGTATGATCAAGAATAATATTCACACATTTAGTTGAAATGAAAACAAAAACCATGCAGAAAATATGTTTTTCTTTGCAAATCTTTTTTCCAGAACAAATCTTACTGGTTTAAGCTCATCATTCATAGATTAGCATTGAATTTACATTAAAAATCTGCTTTTTCACTTGAAATACCATTTTTTATGAAATCACAACTCAAAGTTTTCATATATTTGGAGCGAGGTTCTGAAACATGTTTGCATTTTGGGCACCATTTATATACACTCAACCCCGGTGGTTGGTCACTTTTTCGTTTGACACTTTTTTAGTTTGTACCCCGTTGGTTGGTCAAAGTCAAACTAAAAAGTGACGAACTGTCACTTTTTACACGGCGCTCACGCACACTATCAAAACAAACGTTTGGTAGTGTGTGTGAACTCCGTGTAAAAGGGGTGTTAAACTAAAAAGTGACCCCGTCCGTTTGACAACAGTTGGTGTCAAACTATCGGGGTTTGAGTGTAATACTAAGTAGTTTTTCATTGATTTGTATAGGATTGAGCTTAAAAAATATCGTTGGTTAAAAGAATTTTCATAACATTAAAGATTAGATTTTTTTGTATATATTAAAACCTCTTAGGTCTTTGGCAGCCCTAAAAATTTCAAACTTTGAACTGTAATTTCTTGAACATATTTAAATAAATTAACCAAATTCTTATTGCACAATCCTCTTTGAGACATTTTATGATACCAATTCAATTTTCATCCAATTTGGTCGTAAAAATGTTGAAAAAAACTCAATGTTGATCTTAGCGGGAAGGGGTACCTTATTTTCAAATCATATAACAACAATTTTCGTTTAAAATCTTACCAAAATTATAATAGTTTATTTTCATTCAATAAAATCGTAATATTTGTTGCCAAAAATGTCAAACAAGATCTATTCCCAGTTCATAAATTATTATTATTTGAAATAAATCTTGACATGAAATTTTAAGAAGAACTGATAAGTTCAATAATTTAGAGATCTAAATTAAATAAAATTGAGTTCTTCCATTATTTTTATGATAAATTAAAAAAAAGTGCCAAAAAGTCATGAAAATGCATAATTCCGCATGAATTTCGGGAATTCCCGGAAAATTTACAAATTTCCCGGGAAACGGGAAATATTTTTTTCCGGGAAATCCCGGGAATTCCCGGGACGGGAAATTGGACGCTCTACTCCGGATCAAAACCAATAAAATACCCTGAGAATTAAATCGATTGGTTGAGTTTTACGATTTTCCCTGACTTGAAGTGAAAAGTGCAAATTTCAATATTAAATAGTTCAAAATCCAATACAAGTTTCAAATCAAGTTGGAGGAAACAGATTTCAACCAAATCGGTTAAAATGTCAGGGTAACTTCTCGGGACATCAAATAAACAGTGCTGAAAAGCAACACCCAATATCACCCCTGATGACGGTAAGATAACATTCAATGTTTAATTTGAAAAAAAGCAGTCGAATGTTTGTTAAACTATATTTATTAACTTTTAATAAGATGTATAGACATTATTGTTAAGAAAACATAATGATTACTCAAATTTTATTAGAAATAGACTCTTCGCTAAAATTTCATTTTTTTTTGTTGCAATCAAAACCAAATTTGTAGACTGAACTATGGAACTTGTTCTACTAAAAATCCCTGTAAATCTGAAGATATTTTTGAATCATGTTTCAATAAAACTTTACTAACTTAACTTTATGCCAATGGATCTAGTTATGAAGCCCCTTTTCCATTTCGAACACATCTTCATTGAGCTAAACATGACATTTTCAGATTAGTTAAACAATCATGTTAATCAATGTTCTCATAACCTAATTAATTTACTTTTGAAACTATTCAAAATTTATTGAAAGCTCAAAATAGATAATGTTTGATTTAAAGTTAATGTTGCTTATCAGTGTTATCATTGAATTTCGTCGTATTGTCAAAACATCTTTAACCACAATCTCATTTTCTCACGGTTCCGTGAATCTTTTAAATCAATGATAAAATTAAATAAAAGCCTCACGTTTCATTTTTTCTTCAATTGCATTGTCAAAAACTTCAAAATTCGAACGCAAAGTTTCTTGAAAAGCAAATGTAAATATGAGTAATTATTGTTCTGAAAGTAGGTAAACGAGCTTAAACAGTTGCAGTGGGAGCCAAAGGTTTTAGTTGTACACAAAACTTGAACTGTAAATGTTGAAACAAAAAACTAAATAAAACTCAATTCCGCGAAGCGTAAGTGGGCCCGGTGAGTTTTCAACTGGAAACAGTTATTTAATTTGAGCTCTCGCTGAATTTAAAACAGGTAGTTTGGAGCGCTATAGGAAAAAGTTTTGGGACGAAATTAATCTGCATATATTTAAATTTAAGGAGCTACCGGCCAAGTTCTCTTTACCGACGACTTTCTCATCAATAACGGTCATGCATAGTTAAGTGCTACTGGATCTTGCAGGTACCTTTTCCTAGTTTTTAAATTATGAATAATTGCTTTATTTTGTTACAATTTGTAAAGGTTAAAACCTGTCAGAGATGAAGTCGGAGTCGGTCAATTTATAACAAATTTGTATAAGAGTAGTTGTTGGAGCCGGATGTTTTTATAGAAAGCTTGAGTTGAATTTGGAGTCCGAGTCACTGAATCCTCAGACGTTGGAGTCGAAGTTGCTTCAAATGATAACCCACGCCGCAACCCCAGAAAAAATCGAAAGTTTAACGTCAACCACAAAGTTCGTTGACTGCAAAAAAACATTCCTTGCAACAATTATATCATTTTTCATTAGCCTAAATTTAAATCCCCTTCATCCTGCCAAAAAGCTGTGGCATAATAAGTGACACCCTTGCTCAGATTAATGCTAGCTTAAAAACAGCTGTTACACCGTTCAGCTGCCACTACTGGTACCACTCTCGCCAGCTGGTTGGTGGTTTTGTCAGAAGCGATTTAGAATTCGCCGCTAGAGTAACTTTTGAATTTCATTTCGCCCGGCAAAAACACCCCCCGGCGGCCCTGGAGCACTACTTCTGGTCGGTCCACGGCGGACCCGTCACCGCCACAGCCAGGCAGCATCTTCATCATCATCGTCGACGTCGCCGTTCGTATCAACCGATGGTGAAGCACATAATAATCGTGTCGTAAATTCAAATTGAGGTCTCTTGTCTGCGTGTTTTCGGGATTGTGGTTTTTGACCGTTGGATGCGATGCGATCGCCCTGGTTGATTTGGTTGTTTGTATTTATGAGATTCTTAGATGGGGTTGTGATTGGCGTGTTGGATGAATTGAAATTGATTGCTGTGAAAAGTTTCGGAAAGGATTTGAAGGTTTTCCGGTTGAATTATAGCTATGGTTTTTTGAATTCAATGTTTTTTCCCCTTCGCAAACTTTAATTTAAAAATAAACAACATATTGGGTTGTTCTGGGTCACCCAAGGACTACCTTGTGCTAAGATCTGCAAGTCTACTACCGTAACAAGCAAGAAGTCGTTTTTTTTTATCCTGAAACATACAAACTGCACTGAGTATGAGAGACTTCTTTGCTAATGCTATGATATGCTGTTGGTCATCCAAATTCTCTAGAGATAAGATCTGCAAGTCCATCGCTGTTATAAGGAAGATATCTACTATTCTAATTACTTCATAAGTCTGTTACAATTATTTTTGAAAACGACTGTAGACAATCGCTTAACCTTCCTCTTTCAAATGTACGTTTGATAAGGGTTCCGTACCATTTTTTTTCTCATAATTGTATTTTTAGGAGGGTGGAAGTCTACCACACTAGCTATTTCCATAGAAAACTTTGAATAAAAATAATAATAATAGTGAGATGCACAAAGCTGACCAAAAATTAAAAAAGTGAATAATTTAAAGCGTTGTCCTGCTTTGTTACTTTCTGCTTAAAATCGGACCATCAATTGACTTTCGGCTGACATTTTAATTGATCATTTCAACATGGTCAGCTGTCGAGGTTCACCAAGAAAAAAAAATCCAAAAAGAAACCATGCTCAAACACTAAACCAGCTAATTTATCCACAATGGCGTGATTGGCACTAAGAGGATTGGGTGGAAAAAAGATTGATGATTTGCAGTCATGGAACGTATCGCGGGAAAGACGCTCGGATGAAATGCTTTCTGGTATTTACGCTGAAGGGTGGCCATTCATCATAATTTTCGGAATCGGCGCGGGGAATCCAACGACGACGGTGAGCGGTGTGGATTCTATTTATAATTTCATTTATCCAATTGGCCATTCCTGCCGACCAGAATGGCGCTATGCTGTTCTATCCCATTTGCTTGAAATGGATAAAATTTATTGCTAAGTGTTTGTGACTGGGGATTTTGATGCCCGACTCTCAGGCGACCTCCATTCTGAATGGCGGCGTGTTTTCCCCATTTTGCTGAACGGAAGGACATACGAGCTGCTGGATTTGCCGCCACACTTTTTTCTACTCCCAGGTCTGTTCAAGCTCTTGGTATTGATTGTAATGGTCCGTGAAATTGTAAACATATCTGGCAAAGCAGTAAATCCCTCTTTTTATCACGGCTCGGCGCCTTGATCTGTTTGATGAAATTTTGTCTTCCTTTTTGGATAGTTCAGAAACAGACTTTTGATGGTGTAATGATGTAAGCCAATAGGGTGTTACAAAAAGCCTACATGTTAATAAATGTTATGACATTTTGATTGATGAAGCTAACTGAAAATCTAAAAAATGTAGTTCCGCAACACTGTCTGGCTTGAATTACCAAGTCGAATCTAAAGCATAGACAAAGTGGCAGAGCTCATGTCAAACCGCCCACAAAAAGCTCGGATATGACATTCATTTGATCGTCTGTACAATTGTCACTCCACCCCCGATTCAAACCACTATAGAAAACCCCCGCACCCTCATCCGACCATTCTGTTCATGTACCACAACCAATTATGCTGTTTCTTTCTGCTTCTTTGTACTCGTCCGTGAGCTTCCCTCTTCAGAGAGATGAACGCAAGAAGCACTCGTCGTCGTCGTCGTTGTCGTTCAACATTATATCAGCACACAAACAGTGAAAAACAGTGAGGGAAAAACTGAAAACAAAAAACCCATCCCAACCAACCAACCTATCACCCCCCTCAACGACTATGATGGGAAGCATAAAAAGTCATGCAAGTGCCATGCGGATTGAAATTCTTCGTCCTCCTTTTCAACGGCCAGACACACACACACAAACACGCGAACGACGGGAAAGGTGTCATTGGGATACATTGTCTAGCGTTGATTGTCCCCGGGAATGTCACATGTAAGTTCTTTTTTCCCGTCTGACACGGCAAAGATGAATAGAACCACTGACACTGTGTTGTGAAGCGGGTAACACGAGGGAAGTCGAGATTTATGTTTCAAGATTAAACATAAATTCAACCACTTTGCATAGTTTAGCTACAGTCATGTTGCTTTACATAACTTATTAAACGTAATTTGATTGTAATTGATTTCCATCTTTCAATCTTTCAATCATTTTTTAATATTCATTAGGGTGGTTAGGGTGGTCCAAAACCGGACTTCCTCTGGGCTACCCCAGAGCTAGGCTAGCTAGGCTAAACTCCAAATTTGAGCACTGCGCAAAAATTGTCATTTTGGAAGCTAATAATCTTTCAGAATAATAAAAATCCTAAAAATATGGTGTCTTCGATAGAGTTGTTCGACTTAGTTCCGACAATTGGTAAACATTTGAAAACTATAGTGCCCTCCAGAGGTATACATCTATAACAGTTGCTTTTCTCCATACATTTTGATGATTTTCCCATAAAAACTTCAAGGGGTTCCCTATAGAGTCATAATGAGCTCAAATTTGGAATTTAGCTGAGTGATCTGTCTATCTTCGGTTTCAGAGGGTAGCCTGCACAACTTGAACCTAAAAATTGGATTGTTTAACAAGTTTTCCAATAAACAAAATGTCTTCATATATTCAAAAAATATGTCATCGTAAGCTTTTTTTTTAAAGGTCCAATAAACCAAATTTTCAGTTTTTGCTTTTTGGGTGTTTTTTAATACCCCTGACTCAAGGCGGTTTCAAAAACACCCAAAAAGCTAAAACTGGAAATTTGGGATAATTGGACCTTTTCAAAAAAAAAAAAATTCCAGAAATTTATCATGAATCGAAGTTTAAAATATGGGTTTATTTCTTTCCCTAGATTTAAATTGCTTACGTCGTCAAGAAACATTACAATTTGGTTATACCGTCAGTGGGGGTGACATTGGGTCTGGGGGGTGAGATTGGGTCAAAGTGATTTTTTACGGATTTTACTATTTCTCAGGTTCTTCTCATTGAAACTGAATTCTGTTAAAAGGGTTGTGTAGGGGACATCTTAAGATGACTTCGCTGAAAAAATCTAGCTCCTAGAACAAATCCTGTTATTTTGGCAGCTGTCTAAAGTTGAGGTACGTTTTTGGCCAAAAATGACCTCTCGAAAAATCATTTTTCTAATACTTTTGTTAGAATTGCTCGAAAACTACCCAAATGTTTGAAAATCTCCACTTCAAACATTGTAGCATGTCAATACGATTCCCTCGAACAAGAAACACTGTTGGATGACTTGTTTTTACCATATCGTTGTATTTGAGCATCATTTTAGTTTCATTTGACCTAATGTCACCCCCTCTAAGGGGTGAGATTGGGTCAATTTTCAAACTATTGGCATTCAAGGTAGTGTTCATCAAAATCCACCATATTTTAAGAAAATGTCAGTAAACTATCCAAGAACAAATCTACGTTGAAAGATTTTCGATGTTGTTTAAATTGTTTTTGTTATTAAGAAATTACGAGAGGTGTATCGTTTTTTGACCCATAGTCACCCCCACTGACGGTATTGAGTTATTTTGTTAGCATGTCACTTCATAGAAAGATGTACAACTTTGTGTAGACTTTTCTCGTTTTTAAGGTTTTTTTTTGTCGTGCATCGTTGAGATTCGACTATATTGGCTGTAATCAAATATCCAGATCAGTTCCTCTTAGATTCCAAAATATCCATTTAGTTTTCTTCCAGTTAGTTTTCCTTCAGTTAGTTTTCCTTCTGTTAGTATAACTCGCCTTCAGACAAAGCCGTCGTTTCTGGATTGCACCGGAAGCAAAGCAAGAACGCCCCAGCAGCTGGACACCGAGTTGCGGCTGAGGACACAAGCAAAGGCCAGCAGAGCCAACCAAGACCCCTACACAATCCCCCTTCCCATCCCACGCCTTGTCTTTAACATCAATCCCTTCCCTACTAACCCCGAGTAGGCCGCGGGTAATCGGCTCCCCTCCCACTAACATTTACACACAAGATCCTCTGTAATTATTAAGTCAAATGTAATTACAAAAGCCGACTCGGTCCTAACCAGGTCCCAGTACCGAAAAGGACCTAATAAAAATAATTTTATGAAAAAAAAAATCAAATATCCAGAAATAAATTATAGTATTTCAATAAAAAGTAGTTCAATGTTCGTGGCAATGGAAACACTCCACATATTATTAGTAGCAATTCAAAATTTTCTACTTATTTGTGGTAACTACTAAAGTTCTAGTCAAAGAGCACAAACTTTATCCAAACAACTCCAACACTAGTACAGAAACTGAAACAAACCCCTGGCATGAAATAAATGCCATTCAAGTCTGTGGCAGTGTTCCTGCATCCAACCGTGGGCAAATTGGTATTTAACTACTATCAGACATATTGACGACAGGCTAGACAGGCCCAATCATTTATTACTATCGATTTTCGTGATGGCGGCGCTTCAAAACCCCCTCCCACGCGAGTACTGTTGAGGTTCTTGGTGTATCCTGTGTGCCGCCGAGGAAGCATATCGATTGGTTGATATCTATTATTACAACCCACATAAACGAGCGAGAAGTTCCTACCTCAACTAATACGCCATTGCTTGAAAAAACTTACTTTTCTTTTTATTCTCTTTCTACTCTACAGGTAAGATCTTTTTCGGTTTGGAAGGGTAAGCCAGGATTTCAAGTAAATCATAAAATTTGCATAACTAAACAACCCTCAAAATATTTCGTGAAACATGTTTTCGATGATTCATAGAGTCGAACCACGTTCCTGGTACAATGAGGAATGACTAAGTCGGGCTGAAAAAAAGCAGAAAATTAAAATCAGCGACGAAAAATGGGCACCCAATTAATGTCAACTCGGCATGTTGCGACGAAGAAGAACGGTCCGAGTCTAGGTGAAAAATTACCGTCGAATTAACGGTTCGTTTGACCTTCTTTATTGGTGGGTATTGTGCTGGTACGAAGTGCAGCTCTGAAACAATTGAAACTGAAACAAATTTGAACGTATGATTTAACAAAAGCATTAAGTTAAAATTAACTGTTAAACCCGTCTTTGGTCGGAAATTGACCCGTGGTAAATTTAAAATTAATAAAACAATACAAGTACCTATGATAATATTATAAGACATGAGATTTCGATTGAATCACTCAGATTGTTTTTTTTTAAATTTCTTTAAATTTCTGTAGATGTTTTTTTTTACTTGCAAAACACGTCAATCCATTTCATTGAATCGGATAGCTGTGGAATATTAACTGGTGATGAAATGTTTTCACTTGAAACGACATGGGGTGATGTCCGCGCTTTTTTTTCTTGAAGTGACGTGCCATATCAACGTAGATTCACCAAAACAGCTGAAAATATCGATTGTTGAAACGGCCGAGAGCTACGAGAGAAAACAAACGCTGACAGATGCAGATGTGCTGGTGTTTCTGAGGCACTGATTTGCTGCTTCTCTAGTAGAGAGTGTAGTCAGTCTAATTTGAATTTATTGTTTGAATGCGTTCGAGTTATGTATCTTGAGCAAGGTACAGTTTAACCTCGTTGGTTAGGTCATCTTAGCATGTTTTTTTTTTGAGTCAAAAATGATGAAAATCGAATCTTTAAATCACGTGCTTGACGTATTGATGTGAGCAAAACTTCTTGGTCAGAACATCAAATAGTCTCAACAGAATTTAAAATACACAGTTTTTTAAATCATTTTTTAAAGTATGATCAATGAAATAAGTTTTCAAGACGCGTTTGTAACTTGCTTGTACAACAGTGAAATCTAAATTTATTTGTTGCCTCAACTGACCAAAAACAGTATTTCGTAACATCATTTCCCACCAATCCACATTTATTGTTTGTTTGTTATTGAACAGTATCAAACAGGTACATCTTATATGATCAAACAACGAAAAAACCAGTGCGCAATATTGAATTTCCGCCAATAATACGCGCAACGGCAAACAGGTGCCACACTTGCCTTCTGCTTCTGCTGCTGTTGCCGTTGTCATATTTGTGAGATGAAAACAACACCATAAAACACACACGTGGCCAACAGAGACATCACTTGCGCTCAGACGATCCTACCGGGCGTTCTGTTGGTGGGATTAGAAATGGTAATCCAAAGATTGGGCGACAGCCTGTCAGCAGGGTCAGCTTTTGGTGGAAGTTTGAAATATGTGATACAGTGGTGCTAGGAAAAAGACATATTTTTATATTAAAAAGCATTTGAAAACAAGTTTCAAATTTCTAGTTCATACGAATCAATTGGAGAGTTTGTTTTGTTGAAACTAAAATTTAAAAAAAATATCCTAAAAAGCGGCACCCCAGTACATGAATGTTGATCGCCAAAATAGTTCCTTGTTTGTTAGCTGGTGAAGCCGATGTTTTTTGGACAAATATTTTCGCATTGGATTGTTGACATTAGATTCTATCTGCGGAATGCTTTCAAGGCAGATGAATCCTTGCAAAAACAAGAACTTGTGGTTATGTAGTTCATCATTTAAATTGCTACAAAAAAACAACATTGTTTACGATTGTTTTTAACTTTTTTTGTACTTAGAATAGTTTTGCTAACTTATGTTTCTTCCAAGAACTGTATTGAAAAAACTAGTTTGAGATATAAATAGAAGAGTTATTGGAAGTATCTTTTTTTAAGAAATGGGTGAAATCTTGGATAACAGGGTCCTAAAGTCGTATGTAAATTTGGATGTACAACGGTAAAAAAACACGATTAAAAACCATTTCTGATCACTTTTTTTCATTTTAATGCAAAAATTCACAAGACAACATTTTTTCGATTATGGTCCCCTTGGAATGAGCTATCATGTAGGACATTCTCTGTCAAGAAGGGCTGCGAAGTTATTTTTTTAAATTGATTTAAAAATCAATTTCAAATCTTTTGCGATCGAACAAAGGGTCATTGTACTCAGAATAATAAGCTTTATCGTTGTGAACAAAAATATCACAAATTTAAGGTTAATTTTAGGACCCAATTGGCACCAGCTTCAGCACTTTTTAAATTAAAACTTTTTTTCTTTAAATTTAAATACTATAGTTATATGTGTTTTTTTCTTGTTTTTTAGCAGAACTATTCAAAATCGTTTCTTTTTTCCTCCAAATTGAAAATTATTGATTTTTATCGTTACTTTGAGATGAAAATTAAACTTTAATAAATTTGAAAAGTAGGCTTCATCCACATATCAAGTGCTCTACAGTAGGGTGCCCAGAATATGGAACTTTTTCTCAAAACCTCGCTCCACAAGCTGAATATTGTTCTTTGAGTTATTTTAGGATTCTGGGCCAAATATGAGCAAAATCGGTCATCATTTACCCATTTATACTCGAAGATAAAGATTGCATGGGAAAAATCGAAAAAATGTATGGAAAACTCAATTTTCTTACGGTTTGGCCTGCACGGTGCGATACTTCCATCCAAATATTCCCAAAAGTGAGATTCTCATTGAAAATTTAATGTCCTGCAACTTTGTAGAACACACCAAAGCTGTGAAACACGATCCTGAAAAGTTATTAGCAATTTAAAATAGTCATTTTTGTATGAAAAACATTTTTTCCACCAACTTTAGCCTCGGGTATCAATGGGTTAAACTCAACCAATTTCGCTCAAAATTTGCACAGATGCCCGTTTTCCGCTTGTGGAGCATGGGGTCATTTTTTCTGAGCACCTTACTCTACAGTCAAAATAGAGATTATAGATTTTAGGGAACTTTACTGCTTATTATTGCATAAATGCCCCGTAAGCATTTTCATCACTTTTGAGTTTATGATGCAGTTTGGTTTTGAATCAAAACTTGATTGCAAAACCTGAGTTCATATACCTGCTAAATCATCCCAGCTCAATTGTCAAAACCCGGCTGTTTTCACACTCTTTTTAGCACAAGGGAATTATCATTTATTACCGTGCTTATCAATTCAATTATATCGCCGTTCAAAATAATCATCCCCGCGTTGTGAATCGTTGGCACACGTTTTTCCTGCAGTTCCAAAAATCTGTTTTGTTCCTTGCTACCTCTAGCGCATGCGACTACGGTAGGCTTCTGTAATTTTTGAGATTTTTCACTTGTTACATTACTTCCTTCCGTGCACGTACCAACTCGCAGAGATGTAGGGGAGAGTGGGGAGACTTGATCCCCTTTTTTTGTATCGCGCATAACTCTGTCAATTTCTCAAAAAACTATAAACTTTTTGCATGAATTGAAAGCTTAAACATTCATCTGTGTTTGGCTAATAAGAATATTTCATCAGATGAACTCTTCGAATCATGCAAAGCGTTTTAAAAAAATATTTTAAACCGGCATTTTAAAAATATTAGGGGTAACTTGATCCCCCTTTCAACATTTTGAAGAAATCTTAAGCAAAATGTTTCTTATTCATCCAAACTTTTAATTTTCTATAAGTTACAGCAATTTCACATAAAACCTGTACGTTTGTGTTCAAAATATAACAAGTTTATTATGTTAAATATTTAAAAACTTAAAATATTATTTTTTAGACCAAAATTAAGCATGTTTACAAAAGCTGCAAATTTTTGTTTACGAAACTTTTGAAAAATGGTTCAAACTGCAGTAAGTTATGTTCAACTATACTAAAGGAAACTATGTATGAAAATCCAGCTCAATTAATTACTCTTGAGGCTGATTCCAGTGACTGTAAAAATGCAGGGATCAAGTCTCCCTAAACGCACTTTTTTAAACAATTGATTGTAAAAATAGTATGACGATAAATTTAACATCAAATGCGTAAGGGTTTTTGAGTTGATAAGTTTATCAAACAATTCATGTGTAAACAATATTTTTTTGAAGAATTTTTGAGTGTTTTCTATACATATCAATACAAAGAAAAAAAAATCTCTTGGAAGTTTTTTGCAGCTCGTTTTAGAAAAATGTGTGTAACTGAATCTAAACATTTTTTAATTTTTTTCTTTGTTTTCTACAATGAGTTTTAGTTAATTTCGCACAACTTTCTAGAACAAAGCTAATTGTTTTACCCACATGCTGACGAGATACAGGCTTGGGATCAAGTGTCCCCGGGGATCAAGTCTCCCCACTCTCCCCTATGATATGCTTCAGTGACTCTGTGTCTGATTTTATCGGATTTCTCGAGAAGCATCTAATAAGAGACCTCATTTGCATTTTTATTGTGGCTGTTGAGCTTTCTTCGCTTTTTTCCAAACATTGAAGTTTAAATTTAAATTTTTGATTAAAATCTCGCTGAATACAGATGCAATAAGCAATGAGGGCGGGGAAGGTGAACTAAATAGATACCGTCAGGCATGTTCAGGTGTACTCTGGAGGAAAAAGTGTCACCCCCCTCGCCTGTTCTGTACACCGTATTATATGGGCCCCTGATGGGGTGCTCTTTTTTCATCTTGTGCTTGATGAAGTGACAGGTAGCTAGTTGCCACAAAATGACATCATACAAGAGGACATGGTGCCCGTAGGTTGTTGTCACGGTATAGACTCTGCTATATTTCAACCTCACTCGATGATGATGGGTTGAGTGACGATAGTTTAATAGCTCCGGGACACTTTCTGGAACAACTCACCCACGAGATAATGGCACTTCACCTTTGCTATAAATAACATTTTTCCCATTTTCATACCACTTCTTCAAGAGGGGTTTATCAGGCTTGTGTGTACATAGGGTAGCATAAAACACCTGTGAGAATGTGCGAGCGCAAAAGAAAATAAATGAATAAAAAAAGATTGATGGCCCGCAGGGTTTGGAAGGGCCATAGCAGTAATTCAATTCATTCATGTGTTTCCTGGACGTGACTACAACTAGTGCAACTCTCTGCTTTGAGGGCTATCAATGAGGGTTGCCGTTATCTATTCGCAATCAGTGAAACAAGTGCACAGGTCCTCAATTCTACTGTGTACATGGGCAGAAACTGACTTAACAAAATTTTCTAACGTATGGGCTGAATATTGATAAAATTGCTGAATTTGATAATTGTCGTTGTTTTGTTGTTACAGAATTAATATTTTTTCAAAAAAAAATTGATGGGTTTATTCAAATACAAGCAAAAGAAAATAGTTTAAAAAATAATCGACTTCTATTACAGCTGCTTGTTCTTCGATATTCATGAAAATGATCTGCTGAACAAATTTGCACTTGACATTATCTAATTTAAGGCATTTCTGGTTTCTGGCTTATAATATTTTTTATCATCACAAATTTCTATCGATTTAAAAAAAAACCGGGCGTCTCCTTCAAAATTTCCGAGCCGTTTACAAAAATATGGAGGCGCACTAGACCGGGTCAAAAAAAATTAAAGTTGCTCAAATCAAAAATTATATGAGATTGCTCGAAAGAGTACGCAAAATGGAGGCTCAGGCCAAAATTTCAGCCCATTCGGTTGAAAACTGGCTTGCCTTGAGCAGGAACAAGTTTAAATGGGAATTAACCCGTAAAACTGGAGCATTTAGGTAAATTGCTCTGTACAAGTCAGCCGTTATCAAATGACGACTTTTGCATACCATGGGGTCCTAGGGGATGGTCTGGGGAACAATTCCTCCGAAGGGTGCAAAACGATCCGAGGCCCCTGGTCTTGCCTTGAAACGGATTCATTCCGGCGTCGCAGAAATTCTCATGGTCCCAGCTAAATGTATAGGGAAAAATCAAAGCACACACTGCCTCGATCAGAGGCCGCCACATGGCAATCAGCCAACACGTGGCAGAAGGGTATCATCAATTTTGGCTTTTAAAGTGGTTTTGTTATTTCCAGGACACTTTATTCAACCAGATATTTGATCAAAAACACCTTAACAACGCTAAATGTAATTTTGAAGCTGAATTTGAAGTTATTTTCCTGCCACGTGGTGGCTGATTGCCATGTGGCGTCCTCTGATCGAGGCAGCATTCTTAGTGTGCTTTGATTTTTCCCTATATATTTAGCTGGGACCATGAGAATTTCTGCGACGCCGGAATGAATCCGTTTCAAGGCAAGACCAGGGGCCTCGGATCGTTTTGCACCCTTCGGAGGAATTGTTCCCCAGACCATCCCCTAGGACCCCATGGTATGCAAAAGTCGTCATTTGATAACGGCTGACTTGTACAGAGCAATTTACCTAAATGCTCCAGTTTTACGGGTTAATTCCCATTTAAACTTGTTCCTGCTCAAGGCAAGCCAGTTTTCAACCGAATGGGCTGAAATTTTGACCTGAGCCTCCATTTTGAGTACTCTTTCGGGCAATCTCATATAATTTTTGATTTGATCAACTTTAATTTTTTTGACCCGGGCTAAGGCGCACATACCGTAAAACGGGGTGACTTTGATAGCCGGGGTGACTTTGATAGGTTTGCAATTTTTCCACAAAATGAACAGTACAATTAAAATACGTACGGAATGGTTTAGAATCATACTGACCGTGGTAGAGAAGTGTTCAAAGTACCTCAAAAAGAACTTTTCATAAAATTTTGAAAAGTTTAAAAAGTTAGTTAACTATAGTTAAGAAAATATTGATGAAAGTCATTATTTTAAACTTCTCAAAGTGTCATAATTTTCTCAATGAACATGATTTTGAATCGGAAAACGGAATGCATTTTCGGATTCTTTGGACAATTTTCCACTAGGAGAAGGTTTAATAAGTTTGTAAATAATAAATAATATGTGTTTTTGAAACGCAATTTCAAAAAATCTCCGGATTTATATGCATTTTCAGTAGAACAAATTTTATACAAAATGTGAAAACTTGTGATTCTTGCTTCGAATTCAGTATAAAATGAAATATAAATCGATAATTTCATAAACAAAACCAGTTTTACCAAATTTCAGACAAAATTCCGACTTTTTAACAATTTTACCTAAAATTTATATGTATTTTGTTAAAAAGCTTATAAACTTAGTTAACTAATCATAAACATTGATTTTTTTTCTTAAAAACTATATCAGCTACTTAAGTGATGGTACATTTAACGTACAAATAAAGTTTGAACATCTTGAATATGATTTTAACAAAGAAAACTTTGACTGTCAAAGTCACCCCGGAATTTAAACTAAGAATTTTTGACGTAACTTTTTTTCTAAACACTATTGAAACAACTTTTTTTCCAAAATAGTGCATGGACTTTGTGTGGCCTACCCCAGTACATGTTTTAAAAATAATTATCTTGATAAAAACCTTACCTGTTGGAAAATATTCCAAAAACAAATTGAAATCCTATCAAAGTCACCCCGGTTTACGGTACAATCTTTTTGTGCTGCCAATACAGAATATTTGGGGATAGCTGCCAACATTGGTTGTACGATATTTTTTTAATAATTGAAATGTTGTAATATTTGAATAGTTTATTGAAAACTTTATCTTTTTATATTTTCAAAAGGTAATTTAAACAAAAAGAAAATAAGCTAGTTCAGCAAACTTTTTCTGGAAAAATTTGTCTGCTAATTTTCCATGTTGACAACAACATAACCTACTCTAGTTATTCCATACTACTCGGGTCTAGCAATTCTAAGAACTAGTGAACATTCAAACGGTCCTGCATTACAATATTAATGAGAACTAATAATGTTCCTTCAATCCAATTTCCCTAACTAACCAGTTTGAAAGTGCAAACGATTACAGCCGATGCTTTCCACTGAGATCATATCAAAACCGTCACCATGCAATGTTGCAGTCGTGTGTGTATAAGTGTGGATATTTTCAGATTTGCGGTTCATATTAATAGACGGTCTAATCTATAAACGTCCCACTGGCTGTGCTAAAATTAGACCTCATTTTCTCACGTCACGGGTTCTCGGCTTAACGGAATGTCTGCCTGCACGCTTTCAGACTCCTCAGAACGGATCAACAAACGCATTACCAGCGAGTGGGTCTCGTCTATGCGGAGATGCTGCAGCAGATTATGTGCATTAGGGCATGGTTTACTGTTAGGGATGATCAGGTTTTTCAGTATACAAACTGAATGCAGTTTTTTAGTACATTTGTACTCAGTTGCAAGCAGTTTTCTACGTATTTTGCTTTCATTTCAAAATTGGCAGCTCACCGTCTCGCTGACGAGTTTCGTTTGTTCAGGGTTTACAAGCCAATCGGATTATTACGTCACCGTTTGTGAGGGTTAACAGCTGCTCTGACGGTGGACAGCCGGAGATTAGACGATTAGTACTATCAATTCGAGAACCGACGGGTAACAGAACAGACGCGTTGCGGGGGGAAATTATGTTTAATTAAAATTTTCTCATTTCCCACGTGTCGGAAAGGAATGTCCCGCGGCTGACCTCGGAATGTTGCTGGCATTCGTTGGCACCACGAACTATACGGTCTAATCCTCGGTCAGGTTGCTCTCCCGATCGTAATCATTTGGCAACTCATTTCCATTAGAAATGTTATTTATTGTACAGCCGTGCACGCTTCAGAATTTTTAAGAGTTCGTAAATTTTGAAAAGAACAGCATGTCTCTCGGGTTTGGCATTGACTCGAAGATCTCTTTTGATTCCGTTGCTACTTAGTGTGCGGCCACCTTAGTGTTGGTGGTTGATGCCGTGGTATTGGTTCTTTTCAGGGCTACTACCCGAGTGTGTACAAGATCAAAACAGAGTCTCGGACACGGTCGATCATGCGGAACCGTAAATTGCTTCTTCATAGCTGCTGTGTGCGCTTGCTTTCGCGCTCAGAGTTTTGATACTATTTGTTTTCATATTTCACGATTATTCTCAAATTTATTTTTATCCTTCTCGTCGGCCCCGAAGAGCATCTCGGTTCTCGGTTCTCGGCTTCAGGTTTCCAAGTGGAACGCGCCATGATGTTGGCCGGCAGGTTCGGATTCTCGTACTACACGATGGATGTAATAATAGAAGAGCAGAGGAACAACAGATGCGAAAAAACAGTAATAATTCAAAGGCGATCGGTTCTCGGAGGGCAAACTTCAAAAAGATTTTTCACTTTTTGATACGAAAATAAACTAACTGATGAAGGAATTTAATTGAACTGACATGGGTGTGTCTCGAGAATATGTAAGCTGTTTCACGAATGTAAGTCAAATAATGTTTGAACTCATTTTTGTTGTGCTCGTTCTTCACAATCACTTCCAGAGTTTTTTTGAAAAGGACCAATAAACTATTGTCTTTCATATGTTTATAGGACCTAATCAAAAAAAACTCTAGACTCGATGTTAAGAGGGCTTAATAATGTTTTCGTATGAATTTAATTTAACGAAACAATAATTGTAACATTTTAACTAAGCGATAACATTGATAACATCATGAACAAAAATTTTTAAATTTCAATTAGTGCGTCCATCCCGGGATTTCCCGAACAAATCTAAAACCAAGAGTTCCCAAATTTGTAATTTTGTCCCAGTTTTCCCGAAATAAAAAAATATTCATATTCTGCTCAAAAAATTCAGATTTGGTTGGAAAATTGTTGAAATTTTTGTTTACATACTCGCAAAATGCCTGGATTTTTAAAGGTTTCTATGTAAATATAAATATTTTTTAAAAGTTTGGGGTTTTTTTGTACTAATGTTTTTTTTAAGTTTCAAATTTTATCAATTTTCCTTAGGAGGCGAATCAGGGCAAATGTAACAAATTATTGATTGATTTCTGTCTTGTTTCAGACTGTATTCCGGATTTGCTTAAGTTGGCAGTAAATACTTTAATTGGGAAAAAGATAATTTGAAATTATTTGTTGTACTAAACAACATATTCTTAACTTATCTAAAATTTTACATTTGCTGGACATATTTTTTGTTTCCTTAGATTTTTTTGAAATCTAAGACATGACCAAAAAATATTGATGAGCTTTTCTGGTCGTATAAAAAAAAACTAACTTAATTTACCTATGTGGTTGATTTAAAGCACAGCAAAATAACTTAAGTGATCATAACTTGAGACAGGGTTGCCAGATCTTCGCTTTTTTTGACTCAGTTGGAAAGTCTTTCGATAACCTAACCAACGATGGGTCTGATAATGGATCCGGACATAGAACAGATACTATCAAGTGAGATCCAGCTTTAAAAAAGGACATAAATATCACTTAAGTGGTCATAAGTGGAGAAAGGGTTGTCAGATCTTCAAACAAAAAAATCAATTCAAATTATTCTACAGCATTGCCTTGGCGTTCTCGATTACGAGATTCCTAATCGAAACTAAGTGTCCGAAGGCTTGATTGTTGAGGCGATTGCAAACCTCTTTTTACACCTTAGCTTCCATCCACCCCGGGATTCGAACTGATGACCTTTGGATTGTTAGTACAACTGCCTACCAGCGACTCCACCGTGACAGGACCCAGGTAGACGACTCCTACACCTGGACTGAGCTAACGACCTAACCTTTTTAGGTTAGTCCGGGGCCAACATTTACTTCCCGTCCGACGGAAGGCGTGATCAGATAAATCTCGTCTCGAAAAATGCCACCGGGACCTTCTGGGATCAAACCCAGGCCGATTGGGTGAAAGGCAATCACGCATACCCCTACACCAAGGTTCCCGGATCTTCAGATCTTCAAACGTTTATACTAAATAGAAAGGAATTTTGATAAACTTATCCAAGAAGCGTCAAATAGTGGATCCGGACCTTATTTTCATTGCAATTTCTGAGATCCGGCATGAAAATTCCAGCATCCGATTCTCAACATTAACACTTTTTTATACATATTTTTTGAACTACTTATCGGATCTTCAAGCAGATTGTAGTCTAGAATATACACAGTCAATGGTTATCAACTAATTCGATGATTTCAAGCTATAAAATTTAAAAAAAAAATCAAAAAAATCCCATGATCTCGAGAACTCTAAGGATTTAAAAAATAATTTTCCCGTTTTTCATGAAATTTTGCCCTTGATATCTTTTGACGGAGGGGCGGTACGACCCCTTTTATTTTTTTTGCACATGAAAAAAAAGGCGCGATTTTTCAATAATTTTCAGCCAGAAATGTCGATAATTTGGAAATTTAGTTATGGTCGTGGACTCGCTCTTAAGCTCTGATTGATATCTGCCGTTCAAATTTACCTAAAATCTATTAATAACCGAGAAAATTCAAGACCTGTTTTCAACCCTCGAGAATCAACACCATTAAAGTTAACTTTTACAGTACCGTAAAACGGGGTGACTTTGATAGGTTTGAGATTTTTCCGCAAAATGAAGAGTACAAATAAATTACATACGGAATGGTTTGGAATCATACTGACCGGGGTAGAGAAGTGTTCAAAGTACCTAAAGAAGAACTTTTCATAAAAATTTTGAAAGTTTAAATAGTTAGTTAACTAGAACTAAGAAAATGTTGATGAAAGGCATTATTTAAAACTTCTCAAAGTGTCATGATTTTCTCAATGAACATGATTTTAAATCGGAAAACGGAATGCATTTTCGGATTCTTTGGACAATTTTCCACTAGGAGATGGTACAATAAGTTTGTAAATAATAAATTAAATTTTTTAAAAACCCAATTCAATAAAATCTCCAAATTTAAAGGCGATTTCAGTTGAACAAATTTCATGTAAAGTGTGAAAACTTGTGATTCGTGCTTTGAATTTTGTATAAAATGCAATATAAATCGATAACAAAACTAGTTTTAACGAATTAAAGAAAAAAATCCAACATTTTAACAATTTTACCTGAAATTTATATGTGTTTTCTTAAAAAGCTTATAAATTTAGTAAACTAAATATAAACATTGCTTTTCTTTCTTTAAAACATTATCAGCCACCTTAGTGATGGTACATTTGACGTAAAAATAAAGTTTGAACACCTTAAATCTGATTATAACAAGAAAAACTATGACTATCAAAGTCACCCCGGAATTTGAACTAAGAATTTTTAACGTAACTATTTTTCCAAACACTTTTGAAAACACTTTTTTCAAAAATAGTGCATGGACTTTGTGTGGCCTACCCCAGTACATGTTTTAAAAATAAAAATCTTGAGAAAAACTTTAACAGTTGGAAAATATTCCAAAAACAAATTGAAATGCTATCAAAGTTACCCCGGTTTACGGTATCTAATTACATCTTGCAAAATTAAGATCGATGGTTCACGATATTGGGGAAAACTAGGAAATCCGCCTAATCTTTGAAACCGTATTCACTCATGAGCCGTTTCGGGTCGGCGTTTCTGAGGATATGATCGGCAATGAGTGATCAGTGCTCGGTAATTTTTTTTTTTGGAAAAAGTTCTTGTCAGACCATCTATCTCATCTGGTAACCTAGCAAAATCTTCTTCTCGTTTGCATCCACTTCTTTCAGTTCGTTATTTCTTCTAAGTAACGCATTTTATTTTAATGTTACGTCCAGTTCAATTCTAGAAGAAAAAACACTCTTCTTTCAACTCGTTGTAATCGATCTCAAACACGGCCGTAAAAAAACTAACAAATTTGCTACACAAATCACTCAAACCGTGACAAAACGAGCAACAATAACAACGATGACGAGGTAAGGACGCGTTTACAAAATTAAGGTGGGGCATCATTATCTCGTTTTTCACGGTACGACAGAGGGCAGCAGCAGCTGAATGGAAATAACAGTCAAACAGGCGGAAAAACAAGACAACACAACCACCGCAGAAGGCAACAGAGTGAACGCGGCGGCGTACACAATGAAAATGCCAGTAACCCAGTGCTAAAAACACACAAAGACACATAACTTTTACTGATGAACGAGGAGAAAAAGGGAAAATGAAACTGTGTTGCGGGCAAGGCTGCCAGAAGAGTTTATTGATGGTGGTTACAGGTGCGTTACTCTTTGAAAGATTAAAGTTGTTACGGACTGAGAAAGGAACAAGTTTTTTGGTACAGTTAAATAGGGAACTGATAACATAAACAAACTTTATCGATAAAGTTTCTTTAACTTTGACAACGAATCATAAACAACGGTGGCGAAATTCTGGCAAACTTGACACATCATACAGGTGCCCGTGAGAGAATTGGAAACAGATCAACCCCTCAGTGAGAGGACTCAATAGTGTGGGTGTGAAAACTCGTGCGTGAGAGCGTAACAATGCCTAATGTATGTGTGTGAGAAGATGAGGAAGAGACAGTGTTGAGAGCACGCCAAATCGAGACAACAAGAGAATGGGAGAGATGAAGAGAGAGAGGGAGAGGAAAATCGGAAAAATCTGTCGGAAGCTCAACAATTTTCCTTCGTTCCGTTCTCTGTTGGTGAATGGAAACCAAAAACGGCACAGAGTGGAGACTGGGGCCTTCGGTCACAGTTTCCTCTGGCACATGGCGCAGGCGTCGCGATGTCGGGTGGAAAACGGGAGGAAAACGTCGATATGACGTCATAGTTGTGACGTTTTTTTTTCGAGCACATCACACCTGAATGGGACGACTGGTGGTGCCGGGCGTGATGAGGAAGGGATGCCAGGCGTCGTTATCTTTTGTGAGAGATGAAAACGGTGACGTCAATGTTGATAGCATTTGGCATCCAAACGAGAAACGTGAGCTTCCGTTGCAGATGTGGGGTATGAGAGCTGTCTTCGTTTGGTAATGCGATGAATTGGGAATACGTTAAAGTGCACGAATGGTACGCGATATTCTTTGTAAGATTTAAACTTCAATCTATCATTTCTGGTCTGAATATTTCTAAGATCTTCAATTAGAAATTAAATCAAACAAATAAAAATACAGTTTGAAGATCGTGAAATTCAAACAAAAACTAAGTTTGGTGTTGTTATTTGTTTCATCCAACTTTAAAATTGATAAAAAGTAGTTGCTTATTGAAACTTGTCATTCCTGATGACGGTAGTATAAGGTTTAAGTTATCAACGATTTTGCTAAGTAGATGAAGATTTTTTTCATTTATGTCCCCACGACATGTTGGCAACAATTTGAACATTTTTTTAGTTTGACGATTTGTCATAAATAAAGCTAAAACATGTCTTTCAATTTTTGTACATAAATCCACTGCCTAAGAGACTAGATCATAAGTGCAGTGCTTCTGGGGACGCGCAGTCCTGTTTTTTCGTGATAATTTTCGTCTCTTTTGTGTGGGAATAATGTTCCTTCAGTGCAAGCGGATGGTTGTGTGTGTGTGCAAAATGAAAAAAAAAGCAAATCAGGATTGTGAGATGGATTTTTGTGGTGTTCTTTTTGTGCTGTATTCGCGATCGTGAAAATCAGGAGTGAGTTGCGCTGCCCGAGCATGGGTAAATAACAAGGGAAATGCATAATAATACCTTTCTCTGGTATCAATCCCAAATTTTGGTATTCCTGGACCCTTGAAAATTTGTCTTAAGGATTATGCAAGAGCAAAATGTGGTATCATACCAATTTAAGGTATTGTTTTGATATTGCAAAATTGCAGAATTTGTCAATGGTCGAACACCACATTTTGGTATTCTTTTGGTATTACAGTATTTTATCAAATTCCTCTGAAACTATGGGAAAATTTTGACCAATTTTGACAAAATAATTAATTTTGCGCTAAAATGATGTCTCAAAGCGAATGCTTTCATTGAAAAAAGGAAATTTCAAACTTGATTTTAAACATTTTTGATATACCCCCTACAGAAATGACTTGAAATTGTGGAAAATTTTCTAAGTCAGGATGGCACATTTTGGTATTATTTTGGTATTAAAATGTTTTATCAAATTCCTCTGAAACTATGGGAAAATTTTGACCAATTTTGACAAAATAATTAATTTTGCGCTAAAATGATGTCTCAAAGCGAATGCTTTCATTGAAAACCGGAAATTTCAAACTTGATTTTAAACATTTTTGATATACCCCCTACAGAAATGACTTGAAATTGTGGAAAATTTTCTAAGTCAGGATGGCACATTTTGGTATTATTTTGGTATTTAAATGTTTTATCAAATTCCTCTGAAACTATGGGAAAATTTTGACCAATTTTGACAAAATAATTAATTTTGCGCTAAAATGATGTCTCAAAGCGAATGCTTTCATTGAAAACCGGAAATTTCAAACATTTTTGATATACCCCCTACAGAAATGACTTGAAATTGTGGAAAATTTTCTAAGTCAGGATGGCACATTTTGGTATTATTTTGGTATTGAAAGGTTTCATCAATTTTCTCTGAAACTATGGAATTTTTTTAAAAATTTTGGCGAGATAATTAATTTTGCGCTAAAATGATTTGAAACATAAAAATGTTAAAGCTGATTTTTTTTGTGATATACTAACTAATATTTTTTTCAAAAACGTTGAAATTTCTTTAAGTCGGGATAACCAAATACTTTGAAAAACGAGTCAATCAACAGATTATTGAATTTTGGTGAATTTCAATCCGGTTTCATTTTAATAATACTTATTTTTCAATCTTGTTATTTTTCAGAAGCTTCAAGAACTTCAAGCACAGGCCGTTCATCAATGACAAATGCATTCGGTGTGGTGAAGAATATCACTAAGAACAACATGGAATCATCAGGTGAGTAGATTTGGCTGTTGCATATATGGATCATTTCCGTTTTTTCACAAACTGCAACTGCTGCACTAAAAATGGTATGAAAATACCAAATTTTGGTATTACTTGTGCAAATACCAGCGACCAAAATGTGCTCTTGGTTGCCCAGTAATAGATGGTAAAATACCATGAAATCATACCAAAATCATGTATGATCAGTAGTGCTGAAAGGATATTACGGTTCTGTTCAGCAACGGAGGGGCAACCATGGGTGGTCTCTCATGCTCATGCTCATGCTCATAAATCCACTGCCTAAGAGACTAATAAACACCCGTCAACCAAACTATCGATCAGATCATTAAACTACATAATGACAGACTTTGTGTGTCGATGAATAATTTTCGTTAATTGATATTGCTCTCAGATTCCAAATATGTGCCAACTTTCTGTCACTTGCCTCAAAGTGGTCTCCCGGGTGGGATCGTTACACACGCGACTTGTCCTAGTAATTTCTGGTCCCGCCACACTTGCCAACACTTGTTTGCTGTCAGTTTTCGACGGCATGATATTTCTCAATTTCTTCAAGGGGTGTCCCCCTGTCATCATGATTGTGGAAAATATTATCTGCGAAAATTAGAACATTTTAATTCACTATTCCGTGACGAAATGGACCTTTCACAGTGTTTGGACGGACACATTTCTTGGAAATCTGACATTCCCGTCATGGCGAGGAACTTGAAATTGTGTGTCAAGGCCAAACCCAGTATAGAAAGAATAAAGTTTAATGTCTTCATCGCTATAGTCTAGTGTGTCTAGTCTCTCCGGCCGCGAGACTCCCTTGTGAGTAGATTTTGCCTCGGAAATACCAACAACGCCCATCAAATTCGGTTATGCGTGAGTGGGAGGCGAAAGTCAAATGTCGTCGTCGTCGTCGTCGTCTGAAACTGGTCCCCACGATCGTCATCCCGCAGCCGTGCGCGTCTAAACTGATGCAACGACGATCTTGACGCGTGGCTAAATTTACCTTCGATTCTCTTTGCTAGGGTTGTTCAAATCTACTGTTTGATTAAAAATCTGATTGATTCTTACAGAAAGACAAACATTTACGAACCATCCAATCCCAAAAATGATGTCATAAATCATTCGTATAGGAGTACTTGATAAACTTAATCAACTAATTAAGATTTAACAATGTAAAAAAAGTAAAATGTTTAGTGACTACGTACAAGATATCATAAGAATTTCAATTTACTACAGACCGCCGTTGATTTCATGTCAACAGATGCGTGTTCAACATTTGCCCCCTCAAGATGAGATTACTTCCTATGATGGATTAAAATAGCATCCACCAAAATAGATCCCAAGCTTGGCGGCAACCGTGCCTGCGCATCAAACCGTGACGTGCGGATTCGCACAAAGTTCAAGCTCAGAGTGGACTCGGAGTGACACGATGTCCGAAATCACTTCCCAATCCTTCTTGCAAGCATTCCATTTCATAGTGCCCGCCGTTGGCGTCGTCGCCATTTGTGGGCCAAATTAATTGGTCTCATCAGTCAACGGATTATTACGGATGGCCTCGTGACTGTACGTCTAATGTAGTACTTTAACGGGATAATACCAGTGGAGCTTAAAGAGTATTATGGCGGGGGTTTTGCAATAGATGTTCTTATAACACCCTTGGTATTTTCCGTAGAATTAAGTTAATGCAAAATCGCCTCGTCAATCATTTTTAACCATCGATTTCCTAAAAAAATATGTAGCTTTTTCCCTTTTCCAGGAACAGAATTTCGAATATTTGTAAGGAAAAGGCAATGTAATTATGCAAAATGGCTGCTCCGGACGTAAGGAATGGATGGACAATGTGTATCAAACATTTAAAAAAATATATAAAAATAAAATCATGGGACCATCCATAAACCACGTGAGTCTGAGTTTTCAAAAATATTTCTCCTTTTAAAACGTGGGTTTAATAGAAAACCTATATGTTTGGGTATCAAAATTTTATGCCCTTTCCGATGGCACATAGGTTGGCTTGTGAATCGTGGACCGGTTCGGATGCCAGTGGATTTTCCGATGACGAATGTCCTGGTTGGTACGAAATTCTATCGATACAAAAACCTTCAAAACGGTATTATATACACTCCAAAATGTTTATTTGGGAACTATACGGTAATATATCGACATTTACATAAATTAAAAGTTTGTGAGATTCAGTTTAGATAAGTTTATATAGAATTTACAGAGTTATATAAACTTTTATACTAAGTAGTTAATAAACTTTATGTTCAATCTAAATTATTTTTTAATCAGTCAAGGATGCCTATTTGGAGTTAGGACACTTGATTAATGGTGATTTTTTTCGAAAGGTGTACACACTTTTTTTGCATTTTTTGATTTTTGTAATAGTATCGTCCAAGGGGTCATTTTTATGCAAAATAAGCTGAACTTTCCGAAAAAATTACTTTCAAAAGCACACGATTGAGTTTTAGGGGTTAAAAATTCGAAAAACTGGTCAAAAAATGGTCAAAATCATAACTTTTTCAAAAAACTTGTTTGTAAAATTCTGATAACTCGTGAAGAATACATGCAAACCCCTTATGTTTTTATATCAAAATTTTTGTTTTTGTCTGCTCTACAACTTTGTAGAACATTGTTACACTCTAAAATGTAACCCTGCAAAGTTAGAAAAAACACGTAATTTTAAAATGAAATAGTTTGTTCTAAATGAAAATATGATCCTTCTGAGTTATTTCAGATTCGAAAAGAACATTAAATTTCCCATAAAATGACATGTCTCACGATTTTTGACAGTTGAGTAACGGGAAATGGCAGTAATTTCAAAACTATTTTTTTAACTTTTTTGATAAAAATACGTTTTTTCGGAATTTTTAGTACGCCATCAAATCGGGCGTCTAATTTTACACAAAAGTTCCTTTGAAACCAAATTTCTATCTCTACACGGTTTTGAGCTACAAATCACTGAAAAACGTGTCTTAGTAAAAAACCAGAAAAATGAAAGGGGTCGTACCGCCCCACCGTCACAAGATATCGAAAAATGGACCTCGGATTCGTGATCAGGGACCAAAATTACCTCTTAGAGCAAAGTTTCACGAAAATCGAAGAGGGGTCGGTGCAACTTTTTCTGATTTCGTGTGAGTTGGTGGAGAATTATCCATTTGTTATATAACTTTTTATAGAAATCATCTTTTCATGAGCTATTTGTACCAAAATGTTTGGCATGGCAAATTCTGAACTAGGTTTCTATCAAACTGTGAACAAGGCGTCATCCATAAAGTATGTCACGCTCTAGGGGAGGAGGGGGGGTCTGAGCAAGTGTGACATCGCATGTTAAAAGTATAGGAAAAGCGTGACAAAGGGGGGGAGGGGGGGTAAATTTTGGCTGATTTTAGCGTGACGTACTTTATGGATGAAGCCCAACATGTTCCATCACAAAATGTGAAAAGTGTCCAAGGGGTGTAAATACTTTTTATACATACTGTAGATACAGAAAAAATTTGAGCATGATGATTGTCAATATTGCACGTAGTTTTTAAGGATTTCAATATCTCAGAATGAAATTGAGTTTTGGTGATCTTTGAAGGTCAAAAAGTAAATAGCAAAGATGAATAGGCAAGTAGCGTCCTTAGCTCAATTTATCTCAAAATGCAAAATGCAGATAGCACGATCATGATAGAACAGAGTATTGCAAACCAGAGTTCGGAAAACCACTCACACTCATAAATCGAGTAGGCTTCCTCACAGAAAACACTCTCGATACTCACCGTGAGTGTGAGGGCTGAGTAAATTAACTCATATTTGAGTAAAATGAGGGCGTGAGTAGGCCGTTTCCAACAGTTTGTTTTTTATAGAATCAACGAACATATCAATCCAAAATCAAACGTTTTTATCAATCGGTTGTACATTCGAGGTAGCGTCAATGTCTATAAATCCGAAGATTCTGTGTTGGTATTGATTAGGCATAAATATATATTTTTTTTGTTTTCTGTCTGGTATATTTTTTTTCCATTGCTGCAAAAGAAACCTTGGATTGTCGAAGTCCAGTGGCTGGCGGATGAGCAATTATTTTCATAATTTTAAGATGGGCGACCGGTCGAAATCCGTTGTGGATTGACCTACCGCGGGATAAATCGGAGGCCACAGACGGGGGCTTTTGCGGGTGGATGTTGGCAGCCATACCAAAAGAAGATGGCCGTGTTGGTCACTCCCTTCGACAGCTGTGCAACTGTGGCCATTCCCGGTCGCTGTCAGTTCTACCAATATGTCTTGCCTAAGAACCAGGACACGCCAGTGGAGCCTCAGCGGCCGCCGGTGGCTTTAGCCTAAAGCTGTCCAAAGCACTGGATCGGCTTTTTTAAATTTTCAGTGAACCTCCAAGCCAAAGCCACCGGCGGCTACTGCAACTTCTTCGGGATGTCCCGATTCTGAAGCAAAACACATTTATACAACTGTCGACGACCAGGAATGGCCACTTACCTCAGCAACACGGCCATCCACTGCTGGTAAAGCTGTTAAAATCCACCCGCAGAGGCATCCTCCGTCTAAACAACCTCCGACCTATCCGTCGGTTTGACAAAACTAGCTGAAAAAAAAACAGATAAAAATCAGGATTTGAACCGAAACGAAAAAAAAACTTCTATTTGATAGCACTGCGCCTCTACCATCAGGACTACTTTTCCGCTGTTGAGTGATTCACCACTGTTGAATTCACCAATGTAGAGTTTGACATCTCGAAATTTGTTTTCTTAAATAGCCCTCATGAGCGCTCAAAGCCCTCTTTGTGAGTAAATGAGGAAGGCCCTCACGCTCACCGAGAGCGTGAGTAATTTACTCGCAGGTAACTTAGTTTTTTCCTCATGGTAGAGTAACTCGTGAGTGAGTTTCCGAACTCTGTTTCAAACAATTGTTGACGTAACGTCGACTTGAACGTCTTCTTATCATAAATCGCATTTGACGTTCCGAGAGAGATGTATTTTAATGTTTTACCTTAAATAAACAAATATTAGAGCACGCAATGTAAACAATAACAAACACGTTTAAAGTGCATGCAAGAGTGACAAAACTGCATTTGACTCAAATTCCATTTGGCAAGTTGTCGCACTTGCAGACTGTGTCAAGATAGCACAATCTGATCCATCTGATCGGAACTACATTTCATATGAAGAGTAATAAAATAGGGTCCTAAAGTCCTATGTAAATTTTTATGTACAACGGTAAAAACACGTTTGAAGCTATTTCTGATCACTTTTTGTCAACATTCTAATGCAAAAAAATAAATTGAAAAGACAACATTTTTTGGATGGATCAACTATAGTCCCCTTGGAACTAAAGGAGCTATTACACTACGGCAAACAAACAAACTCGCACTTTTTGACAGTTTGCCAGTTTGCCTGGATTTGTGTGTACAAACTTCAACCTGCAATCTTGTTTGCGAGTTTGGCAAACTGTCAAACACGAAAAAGTGCGAGTAGTTTTGTTTGTTTACGGTAGTGTAATGGCTCCTTAACTGTCAAGTAGGACCTTTTCTGTCAAGAAGGGCTGCGAAGTATGTTTTTTATTGATGTGAAAATCCATTTTAAATCCTTGGCGGTCGTACAAAGCGTAATTATACTCTCAAAAATAAGCTGTATCGTTGTGAACAATAATATAACAAATGTATGCTAAATTTTAGGACCCAATTATACGGGGTTTAACGGTTTTTATTAAATATCCCAGGACGACTTGTTGGCATTGGTAAACATTGTAATTTTGCTTTGCAGAATTAAATTTTAGATGAATAGTTTAACCCAATACATGTACTTGTTTGACTCATACATGGGGCTGAATTGTACGCCATTTGATGCAGAATGCAACCTAAAATGACACCAAATAGATCCAACCAAACACGCGTAATCTGTAACCCAAAGCCGAGTGTCCTCAATGGAGACGGCAGCTGGCAATGTCGGTTGTAGAGCAACTGTTCAATGGATGCGTAAACAGATCGTTTCGAGCAGCCGTATGAGGAGGGGATGTAGTTACAGGCTGGATTGTGATGAGTGGCATGGCGTTGAAACCTACGAGATCTTGTAAACAATTATTATGACGGAAACTTGGATGATTTGTTTTGTAATCAATTGTTTTAACAGTGAACTTGAATGAGGATTGACTCTGCTTTGGACTGCTTTCATAAATGCTGTGAAATGCTTTGCATTTTTTTAAAAATCGAATGAAGAAAGTAACATTACCCAAAATAACCTAATTTCCATAACCATCTAACAAATGGCACGTAACGTTGGTCCGATTTCACATACTCACGTGCCGGCACCAGAATCAATTTTCACCGCACGCTAAATCGTTTGCCGATCGCACAATTTACTGCAAATTATATCACGTTCAATGTTTATTTCAAGTCCTTTCATGTTAAAAGACGCGTTTGCATCGGTCCAACCGGTTCTTCACGCGTCGTGGTCCGGTAGAACGAGACGGTTCAGCGCGGAACCATTGCCGAGTAAGACGAACGACATTAGATCGATGTTCGAAACTCCTTCCCTTGGCCCCCTCCTTCTTCAAAACGGAAGTGAATGAAAACCTGCCGGAATAAGAGCAAAGTTGTTGATGGCCTTATGAACTCTCTCGCCTTTCCATCGTTAAGGTCCCAGCTGCGTGATTGGAGGAAGAAGAAGAAGAACGAAGCAATAATCGATTAAGGAAGTACGTGATTCTAAACCGAGATTGCAGTACAAAACACTCGTCTAAAGTGTCGAGCACACATACACTCGCTCACACACATTTCTTCCCTTTAACGACATTGCATCCCCAACAGGAGGACAACCACCGACAAAACCGCCACCCCCTGCTTGTTATGTGGTGAAGAGGTTGCCCTCCTCCCACACCCATCTCTCTTTGGATGAAGTGTGGCTCCAGGATTCTCGAGAGCGTTTTGCTCCCACCCCGTCTCGGATTTAGTTTGTTGTTTGAAGTGCGAAAATTGTCGTAAAAATCGTAAAATAACAATTATGATCGTGTGAAGAAAGGAAGCTTCAGCGTCATTCTATTGAATGAAGTGAGAGGCAAGTCTGTTCGATGACATAAATGAGTTTATTTTCGCTTCATTCATGATTTAGCTAGAATGCGCGGGAACCCGACGTTGGGAACCTACCCCAGATTGTGAGGGTTCTGTTCCGTAGTTGGGATTATGGTAATTCATGTAAATTATCCACTTTGTTGAATTGCTCCTTTAGAGGAAAGTGGCACTTCAAAAAATGAAATGTGCCTTACTTTGGCGGCGAGGTCGCTCTTGACTATAAGAAAACAGTTTTAATTTCCAAAGCTATGTTTCTTTTGTTAAATACACACAGAACAATGGAGAGTGCTCTCCTTTATTGTGGTTCGACTGTTGAAAGTGGTCGTTTGAGTTTGATATGTTGCAAGTATTTTAATAATAATAATAATATTGAATGCTTGGCCCTTTTAAAATGTTAGTCTTGGTTAAAAAAAATAAAAATATTATTTTCGAAAAGATCGGAGAATTTCACGTATGTTTCATATTTTAACATTGAAAATCGGAGCATTGGTGGCCGAGATATTGACATTAGAAAATAATGGGTTGTTTGGGTGAGACTTAGAAAACATCAATTTTCCTGTTTTTAAATCTTTGCATGGCAATATCTCAGCAACTAAGCGTCGTATCAACAAAGTTAATTTTATTTCAAATGTGGGCAAACATGGGCACTTATTTAAAAAAAAACTGTGACTTTTTTCAAAACAGTTACCTCAAAATGGATATAACTTGAAAACGGTGCACTTTATGAAAATTTCACTAAAATACTTTTTGTTTGCAAGTTCGATTTTACATCGAAAAATGAAGTTGAAAAATTTCTATTTTTTTTTAATCAGTATTGATTCAAAAATTCATAACTCGGTCAATGATTTTTTGCCCGTTCTGAAAATTTCTGAAAAGTTGGCATTTGATGTCTTCTAAAACATATCAGAAAAAAAATAAAAATAGTGTTTTTTCCAAATCAAGTTTTTGTAACAAAAAGTGAGATTAAAAATTACCAATTTTTTTTAACCGTGCATCATTTTTTTCAGTGGCGTCCTTATCTATACCTGGGTGCAGAATAGTGGTTCGCAAAGCGGCCTCAATTTAGAACTGTCAAAGCGGAACCAATTTACTGTTCGCTAAATGCTACCAAGAAGTGGCAAGTATTGTGATCGATCTATAATTTATTTTGTTTTGTCATCACGTGGAAAACAAAAAAGGCCTCTTTTGGCATCCCATCGTTTAGTCCACGAAGAAAAAATGCGCAAAGCAATTAATTTTTCAGCGAAAACTTTAATATCAACAGATCCTAAATGTTTCAAAACAATTCACTTAAGCAGCAAAAAATATGTCACGCTTGAGCTTGAACATAGCCTTCTACTTTATTTATGTTTACAGCTGTAGTGCAGCTGTATTAGTGGGGAGTAGTGGGAAGCTTTCGAAAATCACGTTACGCAGTCTGTCTTTTCAGCACCCAGATCTATACCTACAACTTTGCCGTAAGCACCAAATCGATCAAAACATTCTATCAAAAGATACAGATTTTAGAATTTTCATGTATCATTTTTGTATGGGCAGCTGCCAAATTTGTATGGAAAATTATATGGACAAACTAATGATGCAAAATGGCATCTTTGGGAATACCGAAGGCACCAAAAAAGTTTCAGCCAGATAAAAAAATACAAAAAATAAAATTAAATAAAAACCGACTTTGTAGAGAATTGCTCAAAGGCAATGCTGCAGAGAAAACATTTTGATTTTTTTTTTATTCTAGAGATTTTCAAATTTCCGGGAATCGTGAGTTGCATTCTTGAATTTACTGGGATTATTTTTTGTAAAACACACCTGAGAAATACTTTCTTTTACATTTTAGAGTCTTTCAAAAGCTTAAAATAATCAAATCAAGTTATTCGCTCTACAGCTTTGCCTTGACGTTCTCGATATCAAAAGCTAAATTATTTGAATTATTTTGGTTTTATGGGAAAAACCATAAAATTTGTCCAGCCAGACTTTTGAAATCCATATTGCCCTATCAAAAAATATTCAGAAATAGTCTCGTAATTTGCCATATTCCGGGTTTCACCGGAGTGCCGGGAACAGGTCCCAAAGTGGCCAGATTGGTCCAAAAGGGGTTTTGGGGATTATGGATGAGCTATATTTTGAACATGATGAACTTTGATATATTGCCCTGTCAAAAATTGTCCTCCAATAATCCCGTAATTTGCCATAATCCGGGTTTCACCGGAGAACCCGGGACCGGTTTCAAAGTGGCCAGATTGGTCCAAAAATGGACTTGAGTATAATAAATGAGCTTTATCTATTATTCTGACATTGATTTGACATAGATTATCATTGAATATTTATAACTGCATGTAAAACATGTAGTAAAAAGAGGGCTGAAAAAAGTTGCTCCTATGGTTTCGGCAATAACTTAGGGTAAATGCCTCTATTTTTGACTTTTCAAAAAGGCAACATTATCTAGAGATCTGTCCGCATTTTGCGGTTTAGATATCGAAAATCCGTCTACAGGGAGCCGAGATATAGCTGTTCAAAGTTGGAGTTCCACCTTTTCCTCGAGCATGGGAGTTTAGGTGTTAAAAGAATCAATGAATTAAATGATTGAAATACCTTAAACTAAGGCGATCACAGGAATTAATCCCGAGATCTTTGACACATCGATTAAATAACGTTGCAATGTCCATGACATGACAGATGACACTCAATGAATATGAACATTTATGAGTTGTTGTTGTTGTTGATTTTATTAGGGGAACTTTAACCCTATGGGTCATTCGCTCCCGTTGGTAAAAAAATTATGAGTGAATGAACACATTTTTTTGTGTTTATGTAATTGCGAGGATAATCTCAGACAAATTCGAGTTCTGTTGTGACTGCAAAATCTTTAAAGTTTAGCCGTATTATTCTGCAATGAATCTTGGTGCATTTTTTGTCGGTGCAAGTAGGCGTCCTGATTGAGGACCCAATCGTAGTAGACTTAATTGATGACACAAAATAAAATTATCATTCTTGTTCAAACCACTGAGCTGAGTAGTTTACTTTTTACGAGCTCTACCACAATCCAAAAGGTTATGGGCCCAGATTCAAGAATTGAAAAAAGATGAATCCGCAAGTCAACGGTCAAGTTCCAGACAACCCTCAAGCCCCGCAGCAAGTTCCCCATCACTCAAACATGCTCAGTCTCCCGTCGATTGAACGTTTAACCGGCCGGGACAATTGGTCGACGTGGAAATTCGCTGTTGAGACGTTCTTGGAACTGGAGGAGCTTTGGGAAGTTGTGAAGCCAACGTTGAACGCTGACGGAACTTTGCCACCGATTGACGAACGGAAGTGTCGCAAAGCGCGCGGCAAGATTATCCTACTACTAGACCCAACGGTCTATGTGCACGTGAAGGGTGTCAAGACAGCTCGTGAAGCCTGGTCGAAACTGGAAGCGGCTTTCGAGGACGCGGGACTGATGCGGCGCGTTGGTCTTCTACGGAAGCTGATTACGACGACCCTCACGGCATGCGGTTCTATGGAGATCTACGTGAACGAAATCGTGTCCACCGCCCACCAGATCCGCGGCGTTGGATTTGATGTCAGCGAGGAATGGGTCGGAACTTTCCTACTCGCTGGTCTTCCGGAAGAGTACAAGCCGATGCTGATGGCCCTTGAAAATTCTGGTCTCGCCATTACCGGGGACAGCATCAAGACGAAGTTACTCCAGGAAATGCATTCGGTCCCGGAGAAGACTGCGTTCGTCGGACGAAAACCGTATCCGCTGAAGCAGAAGCCCAGCGCAGCCCAAGGACGGTCAGCTGAGCAACAACCGAAAGGACCGAAGTGCAAGCGTTGCCATCGACACGGACACGTTGCCAGGGACTGCCAATCAAGAACAGGTTCAGCCTTCGCAACGGTGTTGGCGACGAACGAAGGTTTTGAAGATGACAGCTGGATTTTTGATTCGGGAGCATCGGAGCATTTCACGAAGAATCGTAGCCTGCTGACTGGTGAACGGGCGGCGAGCGGTGTCGTTATGGCAGCTGACAAGCAACCGATGAACATCGTAGCCACCGGAACCGTCCTGCTCAAGCCGAAGTGTAACTCCGAAAGCCTGCCGATTGAAATCAACCACGTCAAGTTCATCCCTTCGATGTCCAACAATCTCTTGTCGGTGAGTCAAATCGTCCGACGAGGTTTCGAGGTACGTTTTACCAACCGTGGTGTCAGAATCGAGGATGCGGATGGCGATCTCATCGCTACTGGCCGCCACGACGTCAAGAACGGGTTGTTCCAGTTCGAGGAGAAGGAGAGGGATGTTGCGTTGACCCTAGCAGCTTCACCACCAAGCATGGACGTCTGGCATCGAAGGATGGGACATCTCGGCAATTCAAGTTTGAAGATGCTGAGAAACGGCCTCGTCTCTGGAGTGCAGTTCAAGGACGCTGTTGCTGACAACTGCGTGGTGTGCGCTAAGGGTAAGCAAACCAGACTACCATTCCCGAAGAAAGGACACCGTGCCAACGATATCCTGGAACTCGTGCACACGGACATTTGCGGACCGATGGAGGAAACGTCAGTTGGCGGGAGCAGGTACTACGTGTCGTTCGTGGACGACAAAACGAGACGGATTGCAGTCTACTTCTTGGAGACGAAGTCCGAGTCTGAAGTTCTTCACGCGTTCGACGAGTTCCGCACTCTCGCTGAGAGACAAACCGGGCGGAAGCTGAAAGTACTCCGCAGCGATAATGGTAAGGAATTCGTTAACCGTTCCTTCCAGAAGCGTCTACGTGAACTCGGTATCAAGCACGAGACCACTGTAGAGTACACCCCGGAACAAAACGGTATGGCCGAGCGGGTCAACCGTACCTGTGTGGAGCGAGCACGCTGTATGCTATTCGAGGCGAAGCTACCGAAGTCATTTTGGGCGGAGGCGGTGTCAGCTGCGATTTATCTCATCAACCGTTCGCCCACCAAAGGTCACAACCTCACGCCGGAAGAAGCTTGGAGTGGACGCAAGCCTGACCTGTCGCATGTTCGAGTTTTCGGGATCAAGGCGATGGCACACATTCCAAAGCAGAAACGCAAGAAGTGGGACGAGAAATCGAAGGAGACCATCCTTGTCGGTTTCGACGAGCAAACCAAGGGGTATCGTCTCTACGATCCTGTGAAGAAGAGCGTTTTCAAAAGCCGAGACGTGATCTTCGTTGGCGAAGCAGGACGACCAGAGACTACGAAACCAGCCGAAAGCAGCAACCCGAAGCGAGTGCGTACTTTCGTGAGTCTGGAGTTTGACAACATCTCGGAACCTGTAGCTGAACCTATCGTGCAGGTGATGCCACCTGCGGCTAACCCCGAGGTACCTGACGCTGAACGCGATGATGTCCCGGAGCAACCAGCTGCGTTGGCACATTCCGGACTGGAGGTCGTGCCACCTGCGACCGAGCCAGAGACGTCTGAAGATGAAGAGTCGGAATCCGAAGCTGAATTTTTCTCGCAAGTTGAATCAAGCGTTGGCGAAAGCTCGGACGACAGTGACGTGACGATCTTGGCGCTCCCCCCGCGAAAAACTCTATATCCACCCGAGTCACAGGTGTTGAGGCGCAGCGGCATGGAGCGCGCCGTCCCAGGCAAGTACAAAAATTATGTCCTTCCGAGCAAAGGCTTGCCGTCCCATTACTCCACAGATAACCCATCTTCTGACGATTTTGCGGAAGCCGGCCCCAGCAGCGTTAAACATGGACTCAAGGCGAGCAAGGGTGCTACCAAGAAGTCGACGGACCCTCGAACGGTGGCCGAGGCGCTGCGCAGCGACGAAGCTGATCTGTGGCGGACCGCCATGGTCGAAGAGCTCCAGGCGCTGATGGACAACAACACGTGGGAGCTGGTGCAGCTTCCTGCGGACAAGAAGGCGATCGGTTGCAAATGGTTGTTTAAAACGAAACGTGACGAGCACGGACGTGTAGTTCGTCACAAGGCACGGATCGTGGCTCAAGGATTTACGCAAAAATACGGCACGGACTACGATGAAGTTTTCGCACCTGTGGCGAAGCAGGTGACTTTCCGAGTGCTGCTAACCATTGCGAGCCGCAAGAACTCCTTTGTCAAGCATGTCGACGTTAAAACGGCTTATCTGAACGGCGAACTGGAGGAAACGATTTTCATGCGGCAACCCGAAGGTTACACCACCGGCGACGAACGGACCGTTTGTCGTTTGAGGAGGAGTCTGTACGGTTTGAAGCAGTCCGCACGTGTTTGGAACCGTAAGGTGGACTCAACTTTCAAGTCGATCGGATTCCAGCAGTCGAAATCGGATCCTTGCCTGTACATGCGGCGCCAGAATGATACGTTTGCGTACATTCTAATCTACGTCGATGACATGGTCATCGTCACGCAGACCGAGGAGGAGTTCAACGCCATCTTCGAGAGTCTGCAGCGGAATTTCACCGTAACCAACCTCGGTGATATCCGACACTTTCTCGGAATGGAAGTCGAGAGAAGCGATGCCGGTTACAAGCTGAACCAAGCGACGTACATCCGGAAGCTGGTACAACGGTTTAATCTGGAGCAAGCGAAGCCGTCCAAGGTACCACTCGACCCCGGCTACCTGCAGCAGAAGGAGGAGGAGTGCAAGCCACTTCCCAACAACCAGGACTACCTCAGCTTGATTGGGGGTCTGCTGTACGTAGCGGTGCACACCAGACCAGATATAGCAGTGAGCACGTCGATCTTGGCCCAGAAGTCCAGTAAGCCGAATCAACAGGACTGGAATGAAGCCAAGCGAGTTCTGCGCTATCTGGATTCGACGATCAACCACAAGCTCCAGCTGGGTGCCACGAACGAAGAGTTGCAGATGTTCGTTGACGCAGATTGGGCTGGAAATTCACGGGACCGGAAGTCCAACTCTGGCGTACTGTTGCAGTTCGGAGGTGGACTTGTCGCATGGTGCACAAGGAAGCAAACCTGTGTGGCGCTGAGCTCAACTGAAGCAGAGTTCGTTGCCCTAGCTGAAGGATGTCAGGAGCTCATCTGGACCCGCAGATTGCTAGAAGAAGTTGGAGAGGCAGCTCTTGGACCAACCAGGGTGAACGAGGACAACCAGAGCTGCATCAAGTTGGTGGAAAGCGATAAGATCGAGCGACGAAGCAAACACATCGAGACGCGCTACTTTTTCGTTCGAGATCTGCAGGAGAAGGGAACGATCAGTTTGCAGTATTGCCCCACGGAGAACATGCTAGCTGATGTGATGACGAAGCCGCTTGCCAGGATCAAGTTGGAGAAGCTGCGTTCGGCGATTGGGATTCGACCGGATCAGTTCGAGGAGGAGTGTCGGTGCAAGTAGGCGTCCTGATTGAGGACCCAATCGTAGTAGACTTAATTGATGACACAAAATAAAATTATCATTCTTGTTCAAACCACTGAGCTGAGTAGTTTACTTTTTACGAGCTCTACCACAATCCAAAATTTTTGCCCAGGCTTTTATAATAATATGTAAAAAGTTTCTATGGCATAAAGTTTAATGTTGAATTGATAGGTGGCTTACAACTGATAGCTGAACAAAGTGTTGAGCGTGCTTCAAAATTACAAATTCAGTTCCACGACTGCAGAAAAGTATCTTAAGCTTTAGTTCGCCGCTCTGATAATTTGATTAAATTTATGTCTGCAGCGTTTGAGCGGTGTTTCGCTAAATTTGAACTGCGCATACACGTTCACGTAGTCCCATGCGTCGTTGACGTTGAACGGCAACCTCGTGTCGCAACTGTGACCATTTGCAAAAGTCATAAACATCAATCCAAAACGAACGGTTCGGAAATTAATTTGCATATCATTTACATTTATGTGTTTACACAGTTCACACACACACACTCGTCCACATAACGAGCCCAAGTCGAACCCTTCGTTGTCGTTCTTTTAGAGACCAGGGACCATGCCAAATAGCTTCCTCGTTTGGGAAAAATATCCACTAACGTATGACGTCATTGAAAATCAACATAATTACATTAGTTGTGTGAGAGAATAGTTTAGAAAATGTTGACCTTTTCACACATTTATGATACTATCGCGATGGAAAAGCAGAAATTTAAATTCACAGTACTATTTTGCATCACTAAATTTGTACACATGCTGTTTTGAAAGGATTATGGTGATTGGTTCCAAGTGACAGTTCATTTTTCACGTCACGTGTCGTCGCAGATTGTAAGGAACTTCCAACGACGTGGCTTCAAGCAACATTTCACACTACCCAGTGTGACAAGGCCCATCACTTGAGCTTGTCACTCCTCAGTGAGCCAGCACAGTTTAGTAGACCAATCGGACCTAGTTTGTGACAGGGAAAGAGGCTCGGAATTTTGATTTTGTTTGCCAAACGACGGGGGGTGTTATATTCTTATGCAAATTATTCCCCAAATTGCGCCACGGAACCGGCCGGCGTTGCTTAGAAAATCTCCCTTTGGTAGCAGTATTTTTAGTCGTCACACGTTAGAGAGGAGAATATACATTTTCTCAATCAGTCGCAACTTTATGAACCGAACATTACGTGATTTTTATAAAGTGCGGACAAACTAAAGGGGGCAGGCACTTTAAAGCACCCAATTCAGATGATACACACATTTTACGGTACGGTTATCGACACATTTTTATATTTGAAAGTGTTGGAGCATGAACTTACACAAAATGGTATCGACCATCTTGTTCATATTTTTCGAAGTCTTATTACAGAAGTATAATCTAATTGTAAACAACAGCTTCATTCAGCACTCTTTTTGTTAATTCAAATTTACCACCCAGAATTCTGTAAAAATTCTACTGCCTCAAATTAAGAAACACCGCTAGAGGTAACCCCACAGTGTGCACAGACAGGAGAAGACAATGTGCTGAACTGCTGCTGTTATGCCATCAACAGGGCCATAATCAACCTTTTCATAATTAATATGATGCCATAGTTGATTAGGTTCGTGCTGATGATAGAAAAGACGACAAAGTCGTGTGGAAAAAGCAGTTGGTATATTTGTTCTACCTTTAAAAGGATCTCTTTCCCATTGCAGGAGATAGAGGGGTGAAGGTGAAATTAGCAATTGGAAGTCTAATTTAAGAACAACTTGTTTGGTGTTTGGATGCTTAAATATTTTAGTTTTGGATGCTTAAATTTGTCTTAGGTTATCATGGTTAAATTTTTGTTGTCACATAGGACAGCGCAAGTAATCCATTTGATTCATCCCACTTTCAACTTGACACCTCTTTCGAAATGACACACATGAAACTTTTCACCTTCTTTCGTGTAGTAAAGGACTGTAACTTTCTTATTATTAGCAAGTTCGCGCCATCCATCACCCAGCAGCAAGTTCAGGGCACATCAAATGGCGTCGTTATAAATTTCCTTCGCAGCATGCAATGTGCTTTCACTGAGGTTAGGGATGAAGCCAACATACCTTCAGCAATAGTGAAGGCGAACTTCAAGTTAGGCCCAAGAAGGCACTTTCACCATATAACACTTACTTCATCAAAAAACATTCAACTGGTTTTCGTGAAGGCACTCAAGGGTAGGAATTCACACGGAATGCTCCCCCATGAACGTAATAAAAAAGGTATAAAAACACGAAAAAACGCGATTTTAAAATTGCTGCCATGTCTGGTTGTAGTGAAATATACGGTATACAGGTTGAACCTAGGTCAAGTGTTCATTTGATACTTTGTACGCTGCTCTCCTTGATGATTTGTTTCATTCATTTGGACGGACGCGATGCACGCCACCAGGACGGCCAAATTCAAAGGCCCTTTGGGATTTGAAGAACGTAATGTTCACCACAGCGCTGGTAATTGAAATGTATACACAAAATCATTCCACGCGATATGGTGCACTGGCTGCTCGTCGTGCTACAATGATAGAACTGTTCTTTATTTGCCTCAAATTTGGCATCGCGTGACTTTGCAACGGCTGAACTTCTTCCACATCGGAGTGGTGCCAGCCACGGCGGTGGGACACAAATTGAGCAAACTCCAGTACCCTTTAAAATATGTAAATTTGTTGGGTTTTTTATTACGCTGGCTCTGCCAAGCAATTCCTCCCGCTTTCAAATGATCGATTGATGTTGTAAGCAGGAGGGACAGATAAGTTGTCGTTTCAAATAATTGTGTCATTTCACGAAAAATTACACTTATATCATTACGTGGCGAGACATTCTTATTAAGAACAATTTACTTTTTCTGGGGATGGCAGCCAAGATTCAATGAAATAAGTTAAAGTCTTGTTTATTCATAAGTTCAAACAAATTCAATCCTTATACAAGCCAAAAAAAGACTCTAATAATTGTAATAATTGTAAAAATAGCTTTTGGAGATTTGTGACCGATTAGATCGTTGTGCAACATTTCACCAGTCTCTTATTAACAAATTTCTGTGTTTATTTTTAATTTGCTCATCAATGAAAAGTAAAATATATTTTATGAAAATTTCGTTTGACACTTTTGAGCTTGTACCCCGTTTGTTTGAAAAGGTCAAACTTCTGAAAAAAAAATACAAGGAGAAGTTTTTGCTCATGTACCCATTTTTTTGAGTCTTTAGTTTATTCTAACCTACAATTTGGCCGAGAAATCGAGAAAAAGATCGATTTTCAGTTAATTCCTTAAGAAAAAATTCTAAAAAGCAGCCAAAATGTCGAAAACGAGCCCCTGTTTAACAAATCTCAACAAATATCGATTAAAAAACAGGCCGCTCCAACACAGGCTCGAAACTGAATCGATACAAATTAAATTTCATTAGAAAAAAACAAATATGGTTACATATTAACATATTTGAAGAAGTGTTAAAGAGATCAGCTTTCGGAGATAGTGCTTCCACACTTTAGAGTTCGTTTTCCATACTAGTCTAAATTCAACAATATCCTGCGAAATTGCGTCACGAAGAAATGGCCCAAAACAGCAAGTTGGGTAAACCGTTCCAAGGAAGAGGGCGAGGACATCACAAGGCAAACTATCCCGTACAAGCAGCTACAATGCAAACAACCTCGAAAACGCAGAGTGAAAGCAAGTAAACACAAGATGAGCATCAGATAAATTGTTTTCTGATGTTTGCTTTTCTTCTCATACTTTGCTCTTTCTGCTTCCACCCATCAGTTTATGGCTTCAAGTCTTGGAGATCATGGGGTGGTGAGGCTTTGTTCCCCGCCAAACCATCGTTTTACAAAGCTATACATAAAAAGAGCACCCGGCTTGAGTAGTAGGACCGAGTTGGTACAAGTGGATTGTATCCACTGCTGGTCGACGTCAAACAGTGAATTACCCCAGAAGGACGACTATACTCGTAGTAAGGCTCTCTGCTTATCGGTAATGAGCTTTCTCTGGTGGTTTTTTTTTTTCGATGAGGGCAGTCACGGGAGGAAAACACTGATGAATAATTGAATCGTATTTTCCACTTGGTCGTGGGTACTAAATTTGTTCGGTTGCTGCTCCACTTGGTCGCTGATAAGGCACTAACACTGATGGCAACAAAATGCAATCTAATGAGATCAATTGTCCGTAATGCATGATGGAGAATCAGATATGGCGGGAGACCAATTTGTACTGCTTTGTGAATTCCTGGAAATATCGCTTTCCTGTACAATATCCTGGTCGAGTGGGTAAACGGCTATTTATGGTTGATTTATGGAGCCTAATTGCAATCATTTTGGTACTGCTTGTGAATATGACAAATGTTGACGGCAAGCACACAGAACTCAAAGCAACTCGCTACTGCTATTGAATGACAACTAAAATATGTTTACACTTTTTCAAAACTGAATTTCTTATTTTGCAATCAATTTATTTAGTCCTAGTAAAACATTGTGTCGATTTCCATAAATTTTTATAGCGAAAATTATGACACTTTGAGAGTAGAGCAATCATTCTTTATATATAGCTATAGCTACATTTTTGTAATTGTAGATAACTGACCTTCAAAACAAAAAAAAATCAAAATACTCTTTGAGGTACAGGTTATCTACAGGTTATCTTTATCATTCCATTTTCCGCTTTGTTCAAATTGACTAAAATTTTGTGCATTTTGCATTCTGCTCTAAATATGAATTTTTCACGGAAAGCTCGATTGAAATTGTTTAAATTTGCTTGAATTTGGATATCAAATAATTCAGAGCCGTACCTTGGGTTCACGGCGCAAGCATTTTGATAAATTGATATTAATTTTCAATGATTGTTTCAATATGAGTTTTGATTTTATAATTGCAATTGGAGACCTAAATATGGAGCAATTCCAGCTCAAATCAGGAATTTTTCTGGTACTTTTATACCCGACCCTCTCCGATTTCAATGAAACTTTTTATACATGTTATCCTATGCCATTTGAGATTTTACGCCCTTATTTGAATATTTTTGTTTTTTTTAATTTAATTACTGTATCTCGAAGCCGTTGCATTCTTTCAAAAAGTGGTCAAAGTCAAACTTGTAGGAAATTGGACGGGCTTGCTAAAAAAAATACACAGAAAGAAAAATACACGCCTCTTTTATGAGATTTTTTAAATGTTTAAGTTTAAAAGTTAAATTTAAACGATTTTTTTTCGTTTAAATTTTTTGTGTAAATAACCTAAAATGTGACAAAAAGACTCACGAAAAATGCAGGATGGTATGTCTCTCCTATAAAAAATACAAAAATTATTTACTAAAACTGTTTTTTTTTTTTTTTGAAAAGTGTTCTAAATGTCAAAATTTTCAAAAACCGATAGTGGGAATCGATTCCCCAGACAATTTTACATAAAAGTCTCCATACTGACTATTGTCCTATGTCCAATCCTTGTAAAGATACAGCGGTTTTAAAAATAAAAATGGTGAAAAAATAGGAACATTCCCGGATCTGTAAAATAATTAGCTGATTTGGCTTTGGATTTACAACGAAAAAAGAAAAAAAAACCTTCTTCAAAATTGAAAAAATAATAATTCGATGCCCGTGTGCTCTCTTGTTCTATCTAGATAGGAATCCCAGCAGCATTTTTAAGTATTGACAATTATTTTTTTTAGTGCAAAAAGTTTTAAAAAATATAAAGATAAGAAATTTTTATCAATTTTGAGTGATTTGCCCATACGATGCTTGAGAATATATTTCATATTTTTTTTTTAATTATGTTTTGCATTGATTTTTATTTTCATCAGTATTTATTTATTTATTTATAATTCGTGAAATTAAATTTCATACTCTAAAAAAAAATATTTTTGCGCAAAACTAGGGGAAACTTACCCATTTTAATCACTTTAAACAGTTTTGCCAATTCTCATCACTTTTGCAGTTTTCCGCTATAAAATCAATATTTTTAGATACATCAACAATGAAGAGTTGCTTGCTCACTTTTGTTTGAGCTATTTGTTACTTTGGAACAGTCAAACACACTTTATGAAATCTGTAATTCATGATCAAAGTGCTGATAAGCCGATAATAGAAATAGGCTGAGAAAGGGTATATTTCCCCTATATAAATGTTTTCAAACCTTGATTAAATATTTTTTTTTGTTTTTAACTGAAAAATAAATAAATTGTTTTCCATTACCAAAGCTTTTTAGACGATTTAAAAAGTAAACAACACCGGTTAAGCTAAAACTGAAAAAGTTATGTGCTCTGAAACACTTTTTTTTTCTTGAACAAATAATGTTGGTCTTATTGGTGAATATTTACAGCAGTTTTCCAAAGTCAAACTCTAGTATTTTGAAAAAGAGTATGCAAATTTCAATGCACGAAGTTGATTATAAAAGGGGAAATCGAGCTGAAATATTTCAAAGGCCATTTTTTTTAACTCGAGAATGTAAAAACTTCAAAAAAAGATATCTGTTTTAATGTTAAAATAATTCCTATTTCAAAGAAGCTCAAAATATATGCTGGACATTTTTTTTAAATCTGGAAGGTATCACTTAAACTTCATTATACAACGGTCCAAACTTTAACGTGTATTTACTTGAGAAGCTCTTCTAGAACTCCTTTAACTTTCTGCCACTCGAGCGCCCCTTCTTTGATGAAAAAAATAAATTTAGCACTGAGCATGAATTTTTGAAAACACTTCGGTAGAAATATTCACAATTGATTTTGGCACCCCTAAATCATTTGTTTTATATTTTAAACCAAATTATCTAGTTATTTGTAATTCAATTCAATTCAGTTTATTTCTCTAATTTATCGACAAACAGATAGTTTCTTTAGGGTCTGAACAGAGTTTTGGGGGTCCTTTCAGCTGTGACATAAACTTCTATCTTAATGGATACAATAAAACAATTATGTTGGGATTGACACGGACACGAAAACAATTTGAAAAAAAAACCTGTCACTATTGCTGGGATAGAAGGGGGATAGGTAGAGGAAAGGGATTCTTAAAAGCTACATATATCACAATTTTACGGCACCAAATTCGAGATCAGATCGTTCTCTGGCATCGAGCAACTCGTCCAAAACCGTTGTAGCAGCTTGCTGGTCCAGATATCCTGCGGTTCCGTGTTAGCCGCCTCCTCGAGCTCGTCCGTCGGGAAGTTGAACGGCAGGTCCAGCATCATTTTCAGGATCTTGTTTTGGCGCGTCTGCAGCTTTTTTCCTGCGAGTAGAAGCACAGCTGTGCCAGGCTGGAAATCCGTACGTGAGCGTAGGACGGAAGATGAGCTTGTAGAGGAGACGGAAAGTAAGAAATCCTGAGACATGTGTTCACGATCAACGTCAGCATCACCAGTCCCTTACGGGGGAGTCGCTTAAGCAGGGTGTTCCGGATTTTGTCCATGCCGGGCGCCTTCTTTGGCTTCAGCGATTTTATGATCCGTGCTATCTCCTTGGGGCGGATGACTGGCACTGATTCGAGCGGGAAGGTACTGTTGACAATCTGCTGCACGCTCACTTCGACAGCACTGGTCGTGGCCGAGTCACCGGGAGCAGGATTGCGATGCGCGCGGACAAAATTCTCAGCGAGCAGGTTTGCCTTCTCGTCCGGGGATGCCTTCAGCGTGTCGCCTGCCTGGAGAGGTGGACTGTACTTCACCTTATTTGTAATTCTATTTTATAATTTGGCGCCCTTTCTGTTTCAAATACCTAATGAGGATGTTATAGCTGACATAAAAATTTTGTACAAGCATCGATTTCAGCGCCCCCCAAGGGCTGGCGCCCTTGGCGGTCGCCAACCGCGCCAACCCCTAGGTACGGCGCTGCAAATAAGCAACCGAAAATCGTCTCAAATACAAGAAAAATATACATCGATAGATAATAATCAAAAGACATTCCAAACGAGCGTAAAAGCTTAAGATCTTGCAACCCTGTCATCAGTTATGAAATCTCAAATTATGACCTCCTAAGTGATACAGAAATACTTTTTGAGACCGTAACTCAGTTGGAGTCGGACCAACAATATTTCTACGCAGGCTCAACTCGAGGGGAAGCATATAGTTTGTGGTCCCCAGAAAACAAGTGCACATCAATTTTTTCAAAAATATTCAGACAGGCCCAATATGTGGGAGTAGCCAAAAGAATTCTCCATACAAACTTTGGAGAAAAACCAAGCGTGTACATATTTTTGTTTCTCTCGAGTCATTTCTGTAAATTTGTGTAGATCAATGTATTTTTTTACATCTCATAGAAATAGCAAATCCATACGAATAGTATTTTCAAGATACAGTACTTGTTCGGTAACTGGGCTGAGAACGTAGCCCAGTCACCGAATGCTGATCGTTAACTGGACTGAACAAAAAAAAAAGAAGGGGACCACCGATGCATAATATTTTCCAGATGAAATATACAAATAAAAGGCTCTAAAATGTATTTACAATGCTTACTGTTTATATTTCTTTGATTGTTACTTGAAATTAAATAAAAGTTTGAAAAAAGTTTTTTTTATTTATTAAACATGAATTTTTAACCCATAACCCCTTCAGTCATTTCGGTTTGTTTTGGTTTTTTGACGTTTTCTGCTTTTTAACTGGGCTACGGCCCAGTTATCGAGCTCCCAGTTAAAAAGCAGCCCAATTACCGAACAACTACTGAAATATTTTGAAAATAATTGGAATATTTTCTTAATAAAAAGAGACGAGTTGTTCCTTTTAATTTAATATATATAGCGGAATTAAGAGCGAGTCCACGAGCAAAGCATACCCATCTCGCATCGACCTCACCAATCTACCTGAAATTTTCAGGGGTTGTTTGTACATATAAAACTAGCATCTGGCCAAAATATGAGTACTCTAGGTCAACGGGAAGTATATGTACAAACAATCCCTGAAAATTTCAGGCAGATTGGTGAGGTCCAAACGACGTCCCATACAAAGGGGTATGCCCTGTTCGTGGACTCGCTCTTAAAAGGAACAACTCGTCTCTTTGTATTCATAGTAATGCATTCTACTAAAACGCTCAACCAAACCACAATATTTTCTTAAATCTACAAGCTAAACCTAAACGCATAATTTGATCAGTTGGAAATCAATGAACTTGTAAATCGAAACCAATACCGGCGCACAGTGGATTTCCACGAACAACGTGATGAAAAATCGATAAATACTAATTGAAAATTTATGGACTTTCCTGATTTCCACGCGAACCACTATCTACTAGGTAGACCACATACTAGCTAGTAGTGGTCTGTATGTGTGTGCACTCCGCTGTATGTGTGCCCCTCGTTCGTTCGTTCGCCGGCGATCACGAGTAACTTCCGGAAGGGGGTGGAGCAGGTCGTGTTCTGGGAATTTAATAATACGGCCACGCGGCCATTCACCACACTCGACTCTCGCGGGGCCAATCGCCCCGTCGCTGATTAGTTTTACGATGATTCATTACTTAATCAAATTTTAACTTTAATGCTCTGTTTCCGCGGGGCGTCCATTATCGACTAATTGATTTTCGATCGTGAAAAGGCATAATTTTAATGTTTGCTCTTTTTTTTGCTGTTTCTGTTTCTTTCCAGATCGTCGTACAATGGTCAAGCCAAGTTTGGCCAGCTAGCCTTCATGAATCCGTCTCAAAAAGTGTGCTTTTTTGAATAAAATAGTGGTTAGTATTGTTGGTGTGGTGAAGAGAAGATACCTTCAGCGCAAAACGCAAAAATCAAGCAAGTGCGCGCGCGCAGTTAAGTGTGTTCGCGACTACAAGAAGAGTTAAACAAATTGCAAAAATCTGTAGGCCATGTCCACAACGAAACCATCGCTGAAAAGTTTGTCGTCATACAGCACAGTCAGCTCAGCGTCGTCATCGCCAGTGTCATCACCTTCAGTGTCATCGATCTCGCTGTCGGTGTCATTGTCACTCCTGTTTGTGCAAAGTGGTGACCTGTTGTGGTTCAGGAGTGGCCGGGCCGCGCCCAACCGACTACCACCGCTAGAGTTAGGCCCAATTTCCGTTTGTCTCAAGTTCGTTAGCGTTTACGTGTTACTCGTACTAGTATCCAGTTACTGTCTCGTAAGCATAGCGACTAAGGATGGCAATAGGCAAACTAGTTTTATGAGTTGAATAGAGAAGATGTCTGGATTCATGTAGCGGTGAGTTTCTCCTTATAGAGCAATTCTTCTAGACTAGATAATATCCTCTATCTTCATCTCCTCTCCTCCTATTTTCTCTATATTTGTTGTTCTTTGGTGTTGTAGGGCATGCCAGCTGTCCTTCCGACTAGTAGTGTGAAGGAACAGTTTTATTTCTTTTAACAAAAAAAAAAACGAACGGAAATATAACGCATAATTTTGTCTTGTAACACGACGATCGTGAAATGACATGCCGTGTGATCAGATGCAAAGTGATAGTTCTGTTCAACTACCTAAGTGATCTCTAAACATATATCTCTTGCATCCTTCCCCCCTCCCCCACATCCGCCCCATCTCTCTCTCAAACACCCTCACGCGTCTGCCTTCGTATATGTGCGTATCCAGTGGCCCTATGGTGGGCGATCGCGACCGAGAGCGTGAAGCGGTGCGCTGGGAACTGGGGGAAACTACGCCACCCCCGTTTAATAATGGTGGACCGGGAACAACCGCCGCGATGTGCAGCGGTCCAGCAGCAGCGCCGGGTGGTCCACTGCAGGGCGGTAGCTTTGACGATGGGCAGTTCACCACCACGACAACAACGAATATCGGCGGCGGCGGCAGCATGGGCGGACCAGGAGCCGGTGGCGGCAGCACTGGCGGCCTCGGTGGAATTGGCCTACCGGGTGGTGGCGGAACTGGAACAGGAGGTCCTGGTAGCACTTCGGGTGGCGGCGGTGGCGGCGGCGCAGGTGGAAGTGCGAAGGAGGTCCGCTATGCGCCCTTCCCGTCGGTTCAGTCTCCGTCCCTGCCCGGGACGACGGCCAACTATATGCAAATGTCCCAGGCACCGCTGCAAAGGGCACATTCCAGGTAAGCGCGGGCGTAGTTTCTAGATCAACCAGAATGTTCAAAACATCCCACTCCACGTTCAGATAAGTCAGTCTTGAGCTTCTACAGAGACTACCTAATTCCTATCACCATTTGGTTTTCGGCACCGTCATCAGTAGTGACGTTGGGCCTGGGGGTGAGATTTCGTCTAACAAATTTTTGTATATTGTCACCTCTGATAACGATATACTAAAGCCTCTCTGCAATCCAAAAATAATTTTGGTTGGCAGGATTTGAAAGTAAAACAATATTCCTGAACATTCCTGAAAAATCTGAATTTTCTTATACACTCCAAAAATTACTTTTATGACACAGCGGACTAGAGTGTTTTTTTTTTCTTTCAAGTTGTTGTCACCCCTTTCATGTCGGTTAACATTAAAAAAGAAAAAATGTATGCGAAAACAATTTTTTTACGATTTTGTCAGCGTGTGGCAACACGGTTTGGTTAGTTTGCAATACGTCGTAACCTTCGACACTTATTCGATTTTTTCTGTAAATTAAATCGAATTTTATAGTTTTTCAGTAACGAGTATTAATCTAGAGTTTTTTTAAAGGTCCAATTAAAAAAAAAAAAAAAACACCCTTTTGAATTTTTTGGGTGTTTTTGAATAACCCTGACTCAAGGTTTATTCAAAAACACCCAAAAAGCTGAAATTAAAAATTTTGTTTATTGGACTTTAAAAAAAAACTCTTGATTTAAGGAAAGTCATTTATTTTTAATTTGATAATTCTTAAATTGATAACGACTTTTTTAACAACTGGCGCTAAAGGCTCTGAAAGGCTTCATTATAAATTCTAAATCTTTGTGTTGTTTGTTCACGCATTTTACGTATAGTGATATTTTTTTCATTTCAATTTACTATTTCTGGACCCAGAATTCAAAACCATCATTGACAGCCATTGCCCCAAATGTGAAAGACAGCTTAAAAGCTTTTTAAAACCAACCCGAGAAATAGAGATGACAAAAGGGTAGATTTATACGCAATAAGTTGTGTTTCATCTTCCTGATTAAGGATATGTATGATTCAAAATATTCAAATTTAGATTTTTTACCGAATTCTGTATAGTTTACCGAATTTTCAACTGCTAAACAGTTCGATAAACTAAAAATTACCGAATTCTGTAAAAACTTACCGAAATTCGGTAATAATTATTCATCGTACAACCGATATTCGGTAAAATTTTGTTCATTTTGACAGATGGTTTACCGATGTAAACTTTACCGATTTTTCAACAACCGAATTCGGTAAATAAATCTAAGTAAGTTCTATCTGTGAAAATTGCGTTTTTCAGAAAAAAAAGTTTTTCCATGTATAGTACCATGGGAGGAGGCGCATGGTAGCTCAAGTAAATTTTTAATAAATTGTAAATAACCCTTATCATATGTTTATGTTTTTTACAATGTTTTGCATTTATCTACCTTTAATTACTATAAACTTTTTAAATAACAATTTTGTATCATTTTTTATTTTTACTTTGCGTTTTCATCGGTATGAAAAAATACTATTTTTTCTGATAAATGCAATTTTCACCTGATATTTTTAATCAGGGAAGTAAAACACATCTTTTTACCTATAAATCTCCCATCGATCATCTCAATTTATAACATTTTGCTTCCGCCATACCGTGAGCAATATTTGCATTAACATATCGATGCTTCTTCTCAAATTAACTGCACTTAAATTTATATTATGTAGACTTGAATATCTTGTCAAAACATAATCTTTTTCAATATCATGCGTCTCCTTTAAATTAAGCATCAGCATGGTTGACCGAGCCACGTAGCGCTTCCGCCTCGTAAGCGGTAGATCGGGGTTCAAATCCCGGCCCGGACCAACACAACTGGTGATCTTTTCCCTTCTGGAATCGATTGCTTAGTAAAGGGAAGGTGGTGTATCGTCACAAACTGGACCTTATCACGACACCTTAGGAAGACGACCTATGGAATGTTAACATTAACCTTAACATGTTAACATTAAGTTGAGAATGAAATTGCCACTGAATCCGCTTTGTAAATGCCGGCCCCGATACTCTTCAAGGGTGTTCCCCTCAGGAACAGGAAAAGATTTACTTACTTTTATGGTTGATTGCCTTTTAAATTAGTAACACATTGTTGAAATGTTACACAATTGATTTAAAGATTAATTCATTACATTTTCATATCCTTAAGATTTTTGTGTATTGTGATTTGCGATGCTTCTCGACAAATTATCAGATTTCAACTATTGATACCATGTTATTTTAGCATTCAAAAGTAATTTAGTTTGAAAGGCATAGTACTGCATCAGCAAGTGTATTTATCTGGATGTGGAGTTATGCATAAAACTTGGCATCAATTTCTTCTTCTCCTCTCCCTGACTATATCGTATCGCCCCGCTCTAGATCAATGTCATCAATACCACCGGAGCCGTTCATGATAATGCGCTCGAAGGCGCTCAACCGCCGGGTGCTGATCAACGTGGGCGGCGTCAAGCACGAAGTCCTGTGGCGAACGCTCGAACGGTTACCGCACACCCGGCTCGGGCGGCTGCGCGAGTGTAACACGCACGAAGCAATATCCGAGCTATGCGACGACTACTCACTCATAGACAACGAATACTTTTTCGATAGACACCCGAAGAGTTTCAGTTCGATACTTAATTTCTACCGCACCGGCAAGCTCCACCTGGTGGACGAGATGTGCGTGCTGGCCTTTAGCGACGACCTCGAGTACTGGGGCGTGGACGAACTGTACCTGGAGTCGTGCTGTCAGCACAAGTACCACCAACGCAAGGAGCACGTTCACGAGGAAATGCGCAAGGAAGCGGAAAGTCTGCGCCAACGGGAGGAGGAAGAGTTTGGCGACGGAAAGTGCGCCCAGTACCAGAAGTGGCTCTGGGAGCTGCTGGAGAAGCCGAACACTAGCTTTGCCGCTAGGGTAAGTGTGACGATTGCGCGTTGATGAACGCAATGTAACATGGTGTAGTGCGGTTTCCGCATATAAGATTAATCAATCTCTTTTACCCCTATAACGATTTTAAGTAGTTTCTTCCAGGAATCATACATCATCGATTATCGCATTCAGTTCTCATTTTCGTTTTGAGCAAACCTTCAGTTTCATTAATCTTTTTCCTTCCCAGCCCAGCCGGCCTTTTTTTCTTTGGTATATTTTTGTGATTCACTCTCCTTCACTCTTGAGGCACACTCATATAACACAAAAACACTACAGCAGGAAAACAATCAATCTGTCACATTTTGCCAAAGTTGTTATTTCCCCCGGGGGCAGGCCCGAGGAGGGAGAAGGGGGGCGCGATGACTAGCACATGCTGCTGTCGTCTTCCGGACAAAACTCGGCCAGCCCATTAGAGTTGGTGTTCAGCTCTGGCAACGATCCAGAAGCAATCATTTAGAAAGCGGAATAGCTGCCGCTGGCAACACTGCTCCTAGGCCCGGTCTTGTTGAACAGATAGGAAATTTCAATTTCGACGCTCGAACAAGACCCGAACTAGAACCCGGACTCGATGTAATTTATCCAACCCGTAACGGGACACGAGTAATAAGGATTATCGAAATTAAATATTTTCACCCTGATATTTGGGCTCGTGCAGCAAAACACGCAGCATCAGCTTAATTTCGATAATGTGAACTCCCTTCCCTCGGGAAACACTTTGTCGATTGGAGAGTGGACGCACTCTGGTGAAGTGATTTGCATGAATTGCACATAAACCTGGGTGGCCTCCTCCCCATTATTGGTGATTGAGGATGCACGATTTAATCCTTTCTCGCTGTTTAGCCCAAATTGGCACTCGCCATGCATTAAGTGCAGTAGCATTTTGGCACACGTTGCCAGAGTGACATTCAAGTGTTAAATTTTTCAAATCGCGTAGCAAAATGTGACAACACTAAGGTTTACACAATATTGTTGTTATTAGCTTCAGTTTGATTATAAAGACTGGTAGAAGAACAACTCACTTCAAAGCACACTACACACAATTCTTCAGAAAGTAATTTCACAGCACTTTGTGTAGAATTAATGCACAAAAAGAACAATGTAGCAATCAATTATTAGTACCCTTCCTAAGCCAAACTACAAAAGTACTCAAATTTACGCGTTTTTACGCAATTAAGTCAATGCTTATGATATAGTACATTTTGAGGCATTTTTTAGCATTATTCGAAGTTTAATACATAGAAAATTGAGTTTTGGCTGTACATCATTAGAGACTCAACAAGGACTACCTAATGAAAAACTTGCCACATTGTTTAGTTTAAAAAATATCAGACACAGCAACACAAAACACCTGAGAAGTTCAAATTGCTCAAACACGTTTGCACAGTTACTTCAACACAACACCTCTACAAGGAAGCAAGAACCGTGTACAATTCCCGCTAGTTTCTTCAAATTGTGACCCTTTTCTTAATCGCAATGATCGCTTGTTTAGCCCAATGTGTTTTTCCTTAAACTGCCAGCGAATCCACCGCAAGTTCTGAAATCGTTCCAATCCTTGCTAAGCTTTTGTGGCCCTGCAAAAAAAGCAAACAAATATACATTTTACTCAAAGCTACAACTTATTTTCTTAACAGCCACGCAATTCAGTGGCTTAATTTATATGTTAAAATCAAACACGAAAATATTGATTGGTGGCTACTATTTTAACAAGAATTGAAATAAATAATTATACAAACACTCTTCTATTGACTCGAAATTATTCTGAAATTTCAAGTTAGACAAAGTTAACATCTGAGCATAGATATCTCCATGGAGACGCTTGGTTCTCAGTGCACCTTTTATCATTTTTTGAATTATGATTGTAACGGTCCAATAGCTTACAAAACATATAATCAAGGTATCTAAATGGAACACATACACACATACCTCCAAGCTACACATTATTAAGTTGTTATTTTTAAAACTCGCAAATGAACCAGTACTTTTTCCCACCGACTTGGACAACTACGTGGAGACTGCAACGAAAGTCCCTATTATTTAAAATTATGCCATTTAAGTTCACACCTACACAAAACCCAATATTCCAATCCCCTGTTCCTACCCCCACCCAAAAACACTCTCCAGAAAAGCTACGGCGATAATTATTATGTTTTGATTTTGATATTCCCGATCTGTCAGCGCTTCATTTTCTTGAAAACGTCCTCCCCCCTCCACCACCCCCGAAAACTACTCGAAACTCTGTCTCAGCTCCTCAGCGTGTTTCTTCCTTTCGGATTATTTTAATTTGCTCTCTCGATTTCAAGCGTCTTTTAGGTTTGACTTTTGTTTTTTGTTTTACAACCATTTACGTTCGACCCTAACCCTGACCAACCTAATCCAATTCATATGACACAGAACGAACGATTCCCGAATTAATTGCCCTAATTAAATTTCACAACCAGACATGCTTTATTTCGGCTGATTCCACTTTCCTTTTATGTTGTACCATCTGTTGTTTATATTTTTAACCACATTAATCGTTTATTTATTTACAACTTCGTTTTTCGGCTCATCCCTTTTATTTTGGGTGATCAACTTACAGTACATTTTAATGTAAACATTGTTGCTAATTATCGTACTTTTCAACTAACATTACCACAAACAATACATTCGTCGAAAACGATCGACAAACCAACCGGTTGAGAGTTGTGGAATTTCCATCTTACCACAGACCATTTTACCACAGACAAACAGACGTGTCTTTTTAATCCATCAATTCAAAATCTAACGGTCCCAGTTAATGATTGGCAACTCACCACGGTAATGCTGTGACATCAGTGGTGAGTGATTGATGGATTTCCGATAAACATGATCAAAGATTTACGTCTGTTTCTCTGTAATTGTACCCTAGGAAATTCTTCACCTCTCCAAAGCGTTTGTCTATGGTCTTCGGGAAATTCCTTACTTTCACACACATACCCAGCATTCATCGTCCTCTTCTCGGTGGTTGATGTCGTCAAAGTGTTGAGATACGTGTCGTTTCTTGTACACATATTGTTTTTTTCGTACATATATTCTTTAAAAAATAAGAAGCGAGCAGCGATGTCGTGATGAGTGGTAACATAGCTCTAAATGCTGCTGCTGCCTCTACATTCGTGTACAGTTGTTGGACATTAACTGCTTCCTACAAGATCCAACGAGGACACGGATTTTGCTCTCGATATCAATCATGCCGCGCGCGCGTTTTTGGTTCTTTATCGTTTTTATCGTTTTTCATCAACACCATCACACTCAAATGTTGTTCAGCTGAAATGTTGAATGTACTATTGCGCCTTTCTTTTACATTTTCAAACGTGTACTCACCCACCCACTAACAACGCATCAACCGAATATCACAACTAATTTATACCAATCTTTGCAATAAACTGTAAGATAGATATATACCAAATTTAAGTGTTTATGTCGGAATGGGCAAATGCGATATAACCAGGCGGCAGGCGTGCTGTAGAATCCTCGATATGAAAAAAATCACTCTCAAAGTAAACCGACCCTGAGATCCGGGGAGAAGTACCCACGGCCCACGGGCAGCTGAGTTCCCCGAGCTCGGTTTCCCGCAAAGCTGCGGGGTACATCTCTCTTTCTCCGTCCCGGCGGCATCGGATCTTGTCACGTTCCCTCAAAGTTTCTCTGAAAGTTTCTTTCCTCGATAAATCGTCTACCGTCGAAAGGAACCATCTCTTCATAATGAACCCACCAACGTTCTTGTGCACTGATAACAAAATTTTGTCTTTTTTAAAAACAAGTTTTGTTTAACTCTTTTGTCAACTCATTGTTTCGGTAAATTTCGTTCTGTTTTATGTTTGTCGCCCAAAATTATTACGTTCATAAAGCTTACCCAATCAGGGACATTCCTTGGTTTTTGTATGATTTTTTAAAATTTTCTTTCCAAAGTAGCTACACACTAGAACTGTACTACATGCGTTTCTTACATTTGTGCCCTAGCAAAATAAAACTGCATCCTTCTCTCTCATTGGTATGTTTCATTGTTTCATGTTTTGGTGTGTTGAATTGTTTCACAAACATTCACATTTTGGCATTCCTTGTTTGTATGATTGGTAACCCTTTTTTCTCAGAAACTATATTAGATATACATTACCTAGTGCAACCAATACCACTGTGTGTGTTCATTGGAAAGTTCATTTCTTTGTGTTTGATGTGATGTTACAAAAAGTTCAAAAACTTTTTTCCAAAAAAAAAAGATAAGAAACTATTCTCTCCCTTTTCGTTTCTTGTTGATTTTCATAGATTCCACTTGCAAACGTAGAAACCAAGTAAAAATGTACCCTAGCTGTCGTTAAGACAAATCGTACATTTTCCCTGTGGCTAATACGTCCCAACACATCAATTACACACATAAACTCATTAAAAGCGAGATTCAGTATGATGAGTTCTAAGAGTTTACAAAAAAAAAAATAAGAACCTCACAAGCCTTCATCAGACAAATCTCGCAAGACACCAAAGAAAAATCAAAATTCACTCGCAGTAGACGACAAAAGTGCTGTAAAGCCTTCCCTTAAAAAATACACCTCCCCCCAGATATGTTCTTTAGTTTGTTGACGAGATAGTTCCCTCCCCCTCGCGAGGGCTCTCGTTTCGTGTAGGTATAACTTAAGGTTGAGGCCCCTCTTGCAATTCCCTGCTGCAGATACATCTCTCGCACAGGGATGCTTTTGAATTCAAAAACTCGACTGTTGCCATCAATAGAAACAATTGATTTTTTCACATAGTTTGAAAAAGGTGACACCATTCGGGAAAGCTAAATTAATAATCTGACGAAAAAAAACTTGAATAATAAGATTTTGATTTTCTTTGCCTCACCAATCCTTACACATGTTCAAAATTTAGTTTTTCGTTGTAAATATTTTATTTTTTAAACAACTTTACAACACTGTACATACAGAGCTTTTCCAGCATATCGCCTTGTTAAAACCATTTCCATTCTCGCAATTAGCTGTGCCTTTTTCGTTAAGTGTTACTAACGCTTTGGTCGATGTGTATAATTGTGCTTGCCTTATCTATGTGTCTTAGTGTGCTCTTATTCGCTTTTCCGTTTGCTTGCTGTATCGTGCTCCAATAAAATCAACTATAAAACCAACACTCAACAATAACAAATACCCGATGACACTCAAACAATTATGGGATATATGTTTTAACAAAACGAAACAACCAAATCGAAATTTGATTCAAATTGAGTGCAAATCCACCCATTTAAAAATATCTGATTAGTTTAAAAAAATCCATAAACATAGATTTTTTTCTGCAATAAGGTATACTGCCCATGTTCGCATAAATGTCCTATATACAAAAACAGCAAGCTGAGAAAAACGCATTTTAAGTTTGTCCCACACATAAGGCTACGTGTTAAGTTTTCACGAAAAATACTGGATTTCGTCCTGATTTCTAGAACAAAGTACTGGATGTTATAGGCTCTTCTGAAAAAGCACACGATTTTGAACCAAACTGCATCAATAACTCAAAAATAATGAAAATGCATATGGGACATTTCTGCGATCATGGGCAGTATAAATAAATACAATGGATTCTCATATTTAAAAAGTTTTCCAAATTATAAATTCAGCTTAACGACGAGTGAACAACAGTTTTCATTTTGTTTTATTCCAGAAATTGGAAATAACACATGCTTAAATTTCAATTTGATTGGTCATAACTAGAGGTGGGCAAAACCGCCCTTTTTTAGCTCTTTCTTTTTCGCTCGCTCATTAAAATGAACGGCTCTTTCGCTCTTTTTCAAAATTCCAATGATGGTGTGTTTTTATTATTTGATTTTTATAAATTATTTGAAAAAAAACGCAAAAAACGAGAACATTTGCATACCTACAAAAGGAACTAAGAATTTTTTGGCATTTTGAAATGCTCAAATTTGTATTCAATTTTTTTAAAGTTTTATTTCATTTGGTTGAAATCCACTAAGCTTTACTTTTGGAGCGATTTCAAAGTAATCTTGAAAACTGAAAATATGGGTTTGAAAACTTTTAAGTGGTGTTCAAATGATTGTACAAGTGTAATTAAGAATCTTTCAATGTAAATTGAAGTTGCAATAGACCACCCCCTGGTGAGATATGTCGATTCAACTCTCAAAAGTCGGGAAATAGCCCCTCTTTGACTTGCCTTTTTATCCTAAATTACTTGACTTGAAGAGCACCGTGGGACAATTTTGACAAATGAGCATTGAAATATTTGTAATTACATATTTATTCCTCACACCGATAGAAATCCTATAAGATTATCCGGCAACTCTATGTAGTATGTAGTGTTTTGTTTTCCAAAACGTCAACATTTTTTCCGATTTTGAACAACAATGTTGCCAATTATGAAAGCATTTACAGCGAAATAAAAAAAAAATGATAATTATTATGGATGAATTAAAATTTTGAACTTTAAAAAAGGCACAAGTTAAAACATCTTGAAACGGTTCTTTCAAAAGACCGGAGTTAAAAAAAAATTTAAAAATTCATATTACGAAAATTTTATTAAATCCACTCAAAACATGATTTTCAATCACTCCTGAAACTTCTATGATTGAAGTAAGTAACAGACGATTTATGTTTGAAATTTTGCCATGCCCAAAGGTAACTGTCAAACTTTCTGAGCGTTTTTCTCGAAACACAGAGTTGACTTACGGGTGCCACGATATCTCGAGATTGGATGCACAAAATTTGCTGAAATTTGGGATAAATACTCTTGAGACATATCCCGTGTGCATGACGTAGCCCGATTTTAAAATTTAGTTAAAAAAATACAAAAAATCAAAAATTCAAAAAAAAATATAATTTTTTATAATTTTTTTAAAATATATAAAAACAAGCCTTACCCGACAAACTTCGTTCTGCCTTTTTTTCGTTTGTTGACGTTTTTTACTTTTTTGCTTATTCAGCCTCCTGTGATCAAAATTTGATTTTACGTAACTTTCCCCATACAATTTGCCGATGCTCCGGAATCGGTTCCAGAGTGGTCAAAGTGTCAATTAGTTAGCGTATAAACCTTTATTGGGCTTATACGAACCCAACGCAACAAAGAGCACCTCGATCTGACGATCCGTATTAAACTGATTCGCGTTCGAACAAAACCGTCGAAATTTATAGATAAACTTTTTGAAAATCGGCCTTCATCATGCACACAAAACTAGTTTTACGAGTCTTTATCAAAAATTTGAGCCGATTTGGTCAAAGCAGTGTTGAGATATCGTGGCACCCGTTTTTTGAAACTGCTAACTTTTAATAGCTGTATCTCGGCAATGATTCAGCTAAAAGTCTTCAAATTTTTTTTTAATGGTTGAAAATGTATATTTCAATGCCATGAACAGCAGCAGTGCTGTGCTTCGAAATCCCATTCCCATATCATATTACGAAGAAATTGCAACTTTGTAAAGCTTAAAAATGTTGCAAAAAGTAGAAATGTCGCAAATGAAATAAATTATGTTTCACAATACGCTTTTATAAAACTTGAAGATGTTTTCAAAGATTTCCCTAAAACTTGAAAAGAAAAATAATATCTTTAAATTATGTCACAAGTTATTTTTATGCTAAAATGCGCTATGCATTGCGGTAAGCAACTTGTTGAAGTAAGCATGCATACTTAGAAATCAACTAACCGTGTTTACTACATACCTGAAACACGATGTTGAGTACCACTTGCGTGTGTCACAATATACCTCAAAAACATAGCTCGTCAACGTAATGCTATCAATACTCTTTTCAAAAAAATCAACCAAATTGTTTAAGGATCGTTGGATCGTTCTACTAACAGTAAATCAAAATAGAACTTTTTTTTGAATTGGAGCCAAGAGTTGATTTTTTTAATATGAGAAGTCAAGGGAGTTCTATGAAGGTTAATCAAACTATGTTTTCAAAAATAATAATAATGATAATTGCGTTGAAAGAGTATTACGGTGACAATTTATAAACCACAGGAAGCCGTACAACGGCTGTAATTTAGAACGACATGCTTGCTTAAGTACAAGCAATGCGATTCTTAGGAATGAAAAGAATTGTTTGTCGTATTTTTATACTCTTGTTGTGCTCGTTAGGATCATTTTTTCTTACGAGTTAAAAATAGGTTAAAGAAATTTACTTGCCCTTTTAATTTAGATATCCGATTAAAATGCAATTTACTTTAATTATCAATCAATTGAGCGAATTGTTAGCGGCACAATCTTCAGCTCGTTCCAAATATCAACAAACCAAACTTTTTTTTCAGCAAAATGCGCGTAAACAAACAATTCTCGCCCCATCCCGCAATCTAGCACCATTTGGAAGACATTGAAACACTTCCAGTCCGCCGGTATTTGTAAACAATTTCATCGACCCATTAGCGGGTTCCTTTCTGCCTCCCCCGCCATCACGGGGAGGAAGACAACAATAATTATTTATTTTATCTGCCGACACTAACGGCCCCCAGGGTGTTGGCGCGGCCAACACAAATCGATCGCAAGCTGAGCCATTCTCAAGCGGTTTAATTTCTTTCGGGTTTTTGCTAAACAAATTCCGTTAACCCTCTACTGTCAAGTTTTGAAATTTAATTGTAGAGAAAAATCTATAAATTTAGAGAAAAATAAGTGATTTGAATATAATTATTTGCTTTTATAGTTTGTCACGGGGATTCCCGTAATTTTCCGTAAAATTTTCCGTTTTCTAAATTTCCCGTAAATTTCCGAAATTCTAGCGGAACTAAACATTTCCTTAATTTTTTTGCCACCAAGGTTGAAAATGTGTTGGAACGATGATAAATATAAAAAACTTTTTGTGATATAATTCAATTGCCTCAAAGCCATTAGTCAAGCTAAATATTTTTTGACAAAAACTATATTATAAAAATAAAACAATAAAAAATCAATCGATAAATACTTTGTAATATGGGTAATTCTCTACCAACTCACACGAAATCGGGAAAAGTTGCCCCGACCCCTCTTCGATTTGCGTGAAACTTTGTCCTAAGGGGTAACTTTTGTCCCTGATCACGAATCCGAGGTCCGTTTTTTGATATCTCGTGACGGAGGGGCGGTACGACCCCTTCCATTTTTGAACATGCGAAAAAAGAGGTGTTTTTCAATAATTTGCAGCCTGAAACGGTGATGATATAGAAATTTGGTGTCAAAGGGACTTTTATGTAAAATTAGACGCCCGATTTAATGGCGTACTCAGAATTCCGAAAAAACGTATTTTTCATCGAAAAAAACACTAAAAAAGTTTTAAAAATTCTCCCATTTTCCGTTACTCGACTGTAAAAAGTTTTGGAACATGTCATTTTATGGGAAATTTAATGTACTTTTCGAATCTACATTGTCCCAGAAGGGTCATTTTTTCATTTAGAACAAAATTTTTCATTTTAAAATTTCGTGTTTTTTTCTAACTTTGCAGGGTTATTTTTTAGAGTGTAACAATATTCTACAAAGTTGTAGAGCAGACAATTACAAAAATTTTGATATATAGACATAAGGGGTTTGCTTATAAACATCACAAGTTATCGCGATTTTACGAAAAAAAAGTTTTGAAAAAGTTACTTTTTGCGTTTCTCTTTGTTTCGTCGTCCGTGTCTGTCGCGGGTGACCATGAACGGCCATGATCGATGACGACCAACTTTTTCAAAACTTTTTTTCGTAAAATCGCGATAACTCGTGATGTGTATAAGCAAACCCCTTATGTCTATATATCAAAATTTTTGTAATTGTCTGCTCTACAACTTTGTAGAACATTGTTACACTCTAAAAAATAACCCTGCAAATTTAGAAAAAACACGAAATTTTAAAATGAAAAATTTTGTTCTAAATGAAAAAATGACCCTTCTGGGACAATGTAGATTCGAAAAGTACATTAAATTTCCCATAAAATGACATGTTCCAAAATTTTTTACAGTCAAGTAACGGAAAATGGGAGAATTTTTAAAACTTTTTTAAGTGTTTTTTTCGATGAAAAATACGTTTTTTTTTCGGAATTCTGAGTACGCCATCAAATCGGGCGTCTAATTTTACATAAAAGTCCCTTTGACACCAAATTTCTATCTCATCACCGTTTCAGGCTGCAAATTATTGAAAAACACCTCTTTTTTCGCATGTTCAAAAATGGAAGGGGTCGTACCGCCCCTCCCCCAAGCAACAATTTTAGTTTTGTAATAGTTTCAAAGAGATTCTGTAGAGTTCCCAAGAAAATTTCAACGAAATGCCATTTAGTCCTACATGCTGAGTTAAAAGCGAGTTAAATCAACATTAAAACCAAAATGGACCATTTTAGGAGGTTGTCCAGAGTATCATTGAGGAGCATCGTGAGACGTACAAATTTTATTGTGTGTTTTATTAAAACTTTATTGATCTCTTCAAAACAAGAGTAAAACTGTTTGGTTTGGATTAAGGTTTTCTTTTAGTCTGTGCGCATTCTTGAATCCTTCAACAAAACATAAAGCATTTATGTTTTGTTATTTGTAGCAAACCAAAAAGTCTTCGTGATAGACTGAGTAGTTTTCTAATTTACTTGATTGAAAGCAATTATTCCTACATGCAAATACAAAAGGTTGATAGCAGATAAAAATTATTTGACTTTAAATTATTAATATTTGTATTAGTAACACAAATGAGTTGAGTTTCAACATAAAATGAACCGTGATAGTTATGCCAACATAATTTCATCGAACAATTTTCAAAGATAGCTCGAAAAACTAATATGCGCACTTTCGATTCACTATAAAAATTCATGATTTTTTTTCAAAAAAACAATTTTTTGCATATTGTTGCTCCCAAATTCAATATGGCTACGCTTTTCGGCTGCTCGCACCTTCCAGCAACATGGCGAAGTTCATGAAATATAAACGTTCTTGTTTAAATCTACATTAAATCCATTCCTTCTTGAACAGGAGTGGCTCAATACTTGCCAAGACTTACAAGATTTATAAAAGTTTTACAACGGCTTTAATCAGATCCAACAAAATTTATCATGGCTTTCATCAAGATCAAATCGCACTAGGCGGGGACGTAGCGCATGCGTGTTTTCTCAGCTGCAAAAAGATCGCCATCGGTGGTGGACAACTTGAATTTCAAAATAATTGCATAAAAAAACACAGGCTTGCATTTCAACGGTATTTATTTATTCGAATAACTCATCCAAAATTAAACACACATCTGGTCACTTGATGAAAAACAAACATAACTTTTTTCATGTAGGTTGATGAACGCTGTCCAAATCATCACTTTCACATTGTAATCACCGCAAACTTTTACCAAATTGTGTGTACTTGTACCTTTATCTCACCAGCACAAAAGACAGAATACAACAAATAGTAATGTTAATAGATTTAAACAGTTAATTTCAGAAAAATAGGAAACACTTGCAAAGGGCACCAATCAATCTTCGAGCGCAACTGTCAATGATTATGCGTAGCAATACATAGAATTAAATTTGATGGGTTTTATTCCAGAGAAATTTAAGGGGTTTAAGTTTTGCTGATTGCTTTTCGTATACCATGAACATTTATAACAGTATTTGTTAAAACTCGAAAGTTTTTCACTAAGAAATGTCAACCAAGCATGAGGACGCCCTCATTAGACGCCACTCCATCCATTTCTACTAACAACTGGTTCAGGGTTTCGTCGTTCATTTCGATACACTTCGATCCGTTCAAGCTGAGGAACGGAACCTCGGTGGCCACCGCCTTCGCCAACATTGTCTTCCCACTCCCAGGGGAACCCAGCAGTAGAGCACATTTGGGAACCTTTGCCCCTAGCCGATCCGGTGCCTCCAAATAATCGACAAATTACATCATATCCTGCTTCGCCTTCTGAAGACCAGCGACGTTTTTGAAGAAAACACCCTGACTTCCATTCACTGGATCCACCGCGTGAGCTTGGCTCGCTTCATCTGCTTGAAGCTTATCACACTGATCGTTTCCGGATACCCCTCATCCAACTCAACAGCGCAATTATCACTCCCGTGGCGTAAACAGAATCTTCCCACTAATGTCCCCGCTCCGTTTAACATGCACCGAAACCCCATCCTTAATTCCCAAATGCGCCAAATACTGCCTCAGCTTCTCCTCAAACTTGTCCACGTCCGCCACGGCAAAAAAAAAAATGTGAGTTTTGCGTTACTCACATCGATAAGTCGAAGTGACAGTTTAAATCTAACAGGAATGTATAAATGCTATTTGAAGACGGAACCGATTTAAAGCAGGCTTCGTTAAAGTTAATAAGCAACACAATAATCTCTTCAAGATAGCTTAAAGTGTTGCGAATAAAACCGAATTAAAACTCTACAATGAATTCTTAACATTCTCTTTAAGAAATCTTATACCTATTATTAAGTGTTGTGTCAATGAAACTAGTAGGTTCTAATAAAAGTCATAGTAAAACTTGGTAGCATTTTTTAAAACTATTATAAAAATATATAAGAATATAAGGCATTTCACTTGCTACTTGGGTCCGTCACGAGATATCAAAAAACGGACCTCGGATTCGTGATCAGGGACAAAAGTTACCCCTTAGGACAAATTTTCACGCAAATCGAAGAGGGGTCGGGGCAACTGCTGTGTGAGTTGGCGGAGAATTACCCATATATAAAAAAAATAACAAAGAATATAAACATATTTCAAAAACTGGCTCCAAATATATCAAAACTTTGAGCTATTACTGGCTTCTTAAGTTTTCAGTTATAAAAATACATCATTTTTAACCAAAAAAATCATTTTGGTTCCAATTCAATTCACTTAAACATACGAAGGCATGTTTTAAAGTAATTTTATGATTGTGGAGCATGGATTAACTACTTTGATACAAAAAAAATCTTATTATCCACAAAAAAAAACTGAGAACATTTTCTTATTTATTGTACGACTTCGTTTGTTCATAAAATGTTAAAAGTTATAACTTTTTGTTCAAGTTGAAGTTGATTCTTGTTAACCAGCGAAGAGTCCGTTTTGTCAACATTTTTGCAATTTAAAATAATCAACCTATTGTTCATGAAATTTTCTACAATTCAATAGCTGTCGTTACCTGAACTGAAAAAAACTACTTAAATTCAACAAGAATGTAATAAAAAAGCAAAACATTTTTTGATAAAATACCCAAAAAAAAACACTTATTAAGAGAAGCAGTTTTGTTTTCGATAAAATAAAACTTGATTTTCTTGCCAAGTTTTTGCTTTATAAGCAAAAAGAGAAAACATTTTGAGCAGCAGAGGGCTAACAATCTTTGTTTAGAAATGGACAATTCAAGCGCGAGGAAATCGGAAACGATATGGTACGGTCTTGCTGCTCGGAGTGGTTCTAAATACAGGCCTCTGCGTAAAACGGGATGTGATCTATTAAGTGGATTGTTTATTGATAATTCAGCGAACATCGACACCTGTGGTATGATACGAAAAATAAACTAACATTTGGCAAATAAATATTATTTCGGCGATGAACGAAACAATGTTAATTACAAAGAAGACCAAAATTTTCGAGGGAATTTTTAAAAAATACTCTAAATTTACAAACATTTAAAGTGGACAGTCGAATCAAAGATATTTCTTGAACTCCTCAAAAAATATCGACAAGGAAAACATAATTTTATATCATTTGTTGTCGGACATGAGATTTCAAATTATATTGGGAGGTTTTTAGTTTCAGTTATTCGAGTAGACTGTAATTAAATCAAAGCATAAAATATAGATTGATATACAAATACATCACAACTCAGTACACAAACAAATTATATCAAGTAAAACTTAAAGGTAAACTTCTCAATAATTTGATTCTGAACTCGTTTGCATGTTTTAAACTTTCAATCAATCATTTTCGAATCAAGCGTACCCGAAACCCCACTTTACACCTGTCCAGCGGGCTTCCTTCCCTATCAAACCTTCAGACTGTCTGGAAAACTGCTTTTCACACAATACCCGATAATATTGGCTCAAGTTTGAAGCTGCCTCAAAACGGCCAAAGTTTAATTGAATTTTCACAAACAACTCACATCTCAGCTGCACTACAGTGCATTATTTTTCCGCCTCTCTCTCTCTCTCTTTGGCCCGAGGTAGAACGTTTAAGGTTCAACGGGTTAATCCCAATAACTTGCTGCTCCTGCTAACCCGACTGCTATTGATCCAACAGATACAACCTCTCCAGCCATTCTCTTTCGTGATTGAGTAGATTATGTTCAACCAGTTGACAGCAGTGCTGATAGAGCCACTTTAAAAGCAGTAACCCAATTAGTGCCCCTTCTTCCAAAAGCTTTTCCTCAAAGCAGCCCCCCTCTCTCAAGCCCCGTTAACCAAACCCATTTCCTTCAACCGTCTGATTTGCATACAGTTGCATTAGCATCCAACCCCCTCCACATTTTTCCTGAAATTTTCTCTCAAGCCTGGCACTCAAAAACGAGTGTTGTCTTCTGAACTTTGCTTCATATTCCCTCCTTGCAGAGCAGGCGCCCCCGCGTTATGCATATTTTCAGTTTGTGTTTTGTTTTGTAGGTTAATTAGCGAATTAGAAATCAAATTTAAAATTCATCCTAAGCTCGGTTTAGTATACTACTAGCGGCCTTGTGCTCGTTTTTTTTTCTTTATTCTTTACTTCTCTGCACCCGTAGTCGTGATAGAATGAACTCTGAAAACTATAGTGAAAAATACTGGCTGCTAATTTTCCAGGCGAGCTTATGACTTTGTTTTATTTTCACATTATTTTCATATATATTCAGATTTATATACACATCTGTTTCTGTTGGCTCTCTCTCTCTCTCTCTTAGTTTATGCCACAAACGAATAAATTTTCTTTATTATGATCCTTTCGCGTAGCGAGCAGTTTCAAACTCTCTCTCCACCTTTTACTCGTGCTGAACGGAGGAACCTTTTTAACGTTCCACAACACCAAGTGCGACATACTACGGTGACACGTGAGCTCTGTGGTTTGTGTTGAGTGGCTTTTAAGAATGAATTAACTACTTTGGCATGAATCAAACATGCGATCCATCACATTTGAATCGGCGATCCTTCTAGCTTTATTAGAAACTGTTAAAACGATTCTTTAGAATCATGGCTCTTACCAAGACATTTCCTCACTTTTAAATTTATTTATTTTTTTACAGAATACTAAATTTAATTAAAAAAAGTTTGTCAGCCAAGTTCGCTGATCGTTAAATTTAACTGGCCTTGTTCACTTCTCTCCTTGAATCCTTTTATGGATCAATAATATTGTTGTTTTTGATTTCTGAACCTTTAGAGCAGGGGTGCCCAACCTTTTGTCCCTGCGACCAGATCTGATTTTTTTTTGAAGCAGTGGCGGGCCGGAACTAATGTTAAAACTAAAGTAAAATTTATTTTATTAGGTTGTTTCAAGTAAACACAAAATTAACTTGTGTTGCAAATAAGATTCATATATTTTGATTTTAAGAAAGAAAAACAAAGATAACTTTCAAAGATGTGTATATTTCATTAATTTTTATTTTGTTTTGGTTAAAATTGTATTGTAATTGTTTTTGTCGATTGAAATTAAATACCCTGATATCATTAACAGAAAAACATTCAAATTTCGGCGTTGCTAGTTTTTTTCAAGTTTGAAAAATGAACTAGTCAAGATAAAATTTATTAAAACGAAATTTGGATTCAAATCATCTCTACGAAAAAAAAATGCGTTGTTGTGCACCTTTATTCAAATATTTTACAAATCATTTCAACATGACTTTAAAGACACAAAATTTAAAAAAGTGGAAAAAATAAATATCTGATAGTTTTTAATTCGTCATTCTTAGAAATATTGAACCATATGAAAAAAAAATGCGGCCTAATTTCTTGACTAATTTTGAAACATTTTTTAATATTTTAATAATGTTTACAGCGACCATTATTTTCGATATGATTAAATTGCTTTTTCTAGCAAACATTATGATTGAAAAGTTGTTCTGAAAAAAAATACATTAATTTTGCTTACTCATTTATGAAAAATTAATTTTAATCCAAATCCTCAAAAATGTAACAATTCAATTAGAAGTGAAAACAGTCAAAACTTATAGAAATTTTAAATTTAGTTTCTTTTGCAATCTTTTTGCACATTTTTCAAGTTTTATAATTGATTCTGGTAATATCATTATAGAAATTAGAAGAATTAAATTCAAACTTAAAGAATGTTTACATGAGAAATAAAATCATTTAAAAAAACAAAGGCAAAATCCAACAAAACGTTGAATTCGCAACATTTTATGGCAAAAGCAACAATAAAACAAATAAATGTTTCGTTATTATATCTGAAAATTTGATCTTAAGATTATTTTTTAAAGTTCGACACTAAATGTATTTACAATTTGAGAACAGCCTTTAGGGCCGGTCATAGAATTATTTTGAAAAGCCGTCGCGGGCCGGACGTTGAGCAGGCCTACTTTAGAGTTCTATAGAAACATTTGTTAAAAAAATAATAAAGAAGTGTTGTAGTACATATTTGCACAGCTTATATTTAAAAAATGAGCTATTTAATCCATATCAAGTAGGTATTCCGTGAAAAACACGTTTCACAGTTTGTACATGACTGATGTAAAATTTAAAATATTTTGAACTATGATGATGAAATGTACTCACTATCCCTTCTCCAAGCATCATTAAAACTTGGAGATGTTTGATGGAGACGCGTGGTAGTCCAAAAATATGAACAATTATGATGGAAGTCGTTTGTCAGATTGCCCGTCTGCACCATATATTTCTATCTAATGATTAAAATGTATTCTTGAGAACTTATTCAAAAATAACTTTCTATTCGTTTCAAAGTTTTTCAATCGGAAATCGATTGAATTACACGATTTTTTTTATAATTTGGTGCCTGAGTTAAATTTCGACCAAAATTAATAAGAAACTAGAATCACTGGCAACTTCTGTTTTGAATCAAATCATACATACAACTTTTTTTGCAATTACCAAAAACACCCTTTAAATGAAATTTCAAGTCAAATGCTCTATGTTTAGTCAATTCATCGTTTGAATAAAAAAAAGTAATGCATTACTTTTCGATACAAGTGTTGAAAAATTCAAATTTCGACACTCATTTTAGTGCTGAAAAGTGTACTGTTCGACACTAGGGCTGAAAGGTCTAACTTTCAGCACTGAAATGGGTACTGAAAGTTGAACTTACTTTTCGATGCTGTTATTTTTAATAGAAAAAAGAAGGCCGTTTCGTCATTTGAGAATGACAGGAAAAGTAAGTAGTTCCACGACGGAATTTCAAAAAACATCTTTTTGGACATGATGCTTTTAAACTTTTTGATTGATACAACATGACATTTTTCAAGCTGATGTCAGTAAACGTTTCAGTTTCATCAAGGTATGATTGATTTTTGGCTTCCTGAAAATGCTTAAATCAACCGAATTATATGTTAGCATTTTAAGAAACCATGCGTCTCCATTGCATTTATCTTTCTCAGAATACAATCATGGAGGCGCCTGGCTTTTGTACCCGAAATAAACAACTTTATTCATTCGCATAAATTTCACTAAAAATTCGATTCGAGTGTGTTCAGTGAGTATAAATCTATCATACCTTGACGTGACTAAAGCGTTTACAGATTTCAACTTAAAATATTTCGACTTAAGTTTGTGTTAATGATGTTTTGAAATTAAGTCATTGAATTCTCCATAGTATTTTTTATATTCATACCAATGTAAATATTTTTTTATATAATTCAAAATTTGAAAAAAATATCTATTCGCATTTTATCCCTCATGAGCAATGTATCTGATTTTTAAACATTCTAAAAAGTCACACAACACAATCCCAATCACAACATCAATAAACAGCAATGTAAGACTTCAACAAAACCTTAAATTTCAATTATTAGTTTTTTTCTTTTTACAACAGAAAACGAAAAGAGAGAAAATAAATCATGGAAATGATTTTAATACTCATAAAAAATATACAATGTCAACGCATTAAAAAAAAATACTCACATACACATAAATAATGATTGGAGGAAATTTATTCTACTAAAGTTTACTCTTCTGTTGCCTTGTGATTTTTTTGGGCTCCGATTTTTATAGGTTTTCTAGATTTTTAGTTAAATAAATACACTTTATATGCTATAAAGTAGTTTCAGTTCAATACAAAACACACACGTTAGTTTAAATTTCACTGCTCTCGTATAAAGCAAATTTCGATATTACTTTTTACTTCTTTGGTCATTTTGGTTGTTTCGTTTTGTATTACTTTTGGTTTGATACTCTTCCAAGAGTTTTGAGTTTTGCACATAAGATTTAAAGTTAATTCGAACCGCAAATAATCCTCTTCTCTCTCTTGTGACGTCCATTGTCTGCAAACAGCAACTATGCAGAATCTGCGTAACCCAAGCCAAAAAAAACAACTAACATAAATAAATCCATGCCAAGTGAACGTGTTTGCATCTTTCTGTTCCATGTGTGTCTATTATTTTTGTAACTGTGTCTGTGAGCATAACTATGCGCGCCAATCCCCACCAGTAAATGAAAGGGAAAAACCGCTACATCATTTGCAACTAACTGTAAACCACAACCACATTCGCATACAAAAATAATAACATTTATGCAATCGATAAGAAGATGATAAACTTTTCGTTTTCATAAACCCGTTAATTCGATAAGCACGACTGCAGACCCCAGTGGTAAAAAACAAATTCTTGACGGTTGACAACTAGATCCATTTAGTAATAACACAATCCTAATTTATAATGTAACCCCGCCGAAGAGCAGCTCGTTGTATTTCTACTTCCACGACTTGTCCCCTTTTTTTGTCTACAATAAATGGCCCATCGTAATAAATCAATGTGAGCAAATAATTCAAATGTTGCCCTCGTCGTCGTCCTTTCCAAGAACCGGAAATCAGTGTGCGCTTTCATTTCCCATTTCCTAATCTTTCCCTCTCGAACCCCCTCTTCCTATAACTGCTACGTAACGCCTAACCAACAGGAGAACCAATTTGGCGCCTTCCGAATGCCCCAAAGTAGCTCCCTCTGTTGTTTTTTCCTCCTTCCGGCGCCTGAATGTAGACAACAACCATTCCCGAACCATCAAAAGCTTCCAAACACACTCTGGAAATACTACTACTACTTTCACTTTCTCTACTTCCGTTACTAACAATGACAATGCTCTCTCTTTTTTCACTCAACACACCTCCACATCGAAACCTTTCTAACGAACTGATGTGTGTATCTGTGTGAGTTTGCTGTGTGCGCGCGATGCGTGTAAAACAAAAAACAGAAAGAAGACAGGGATAAAAAAAAGCTCTATCGCTAATCCGTCGCTCTCTCGCCGTCTATCATTCTTCTTTTGATCCTCTTTTTCTTAGTCTTCATCTCGTCCCCCCAACCCCCCCCCCCCCTCTTTCCACCATCAAAACTCACACTTCCGCTGCCACCAAATTTTCCTCCTTCTTCTTCTTCTTCTTCTGACCCCCCTGCAAGAGCGCACCAAAACAGGAAAAACTTCGTCCCCTGGCCAGGCTGGCCTCGCTAGGCGACGTGTGCAAAGTCAGGCACAGAGAGAGATCGTGTGTGTGTGTGTGCGGGTGTGCGTGTGAAAATCACACAAACACGCACGCACACACACACACCAAGCCCGAAATGATGGGAAATTATTTGAAACCGACAGCGCGCCCGATTGGAAAATTTAATTTCTTCTTTCGAAGGGGCGCGAACCTCGACGACCTCCGTATCATCTCCACCCCAACCCCGCTACCTCCACTACCACCGTTCGCACGTTTTAATTTTATAAAGTTATTTTCCAGCGTGTCGACGACTACTCGGGAAGTCGTTCTCTGCCTTGAACCGCGCCGATCGGTTCCAGTGGGTTCCATGTGACCGCCCTCCCTTCCTTTTTTTACCAAAGATCGAAGTCGAGCTGTTAATCCAACAATTTTGGCGAATTTCCATGAAACGTTTCATCTGGCTATTTTGACTATTGAAATGATGGACTGACAGCCTAACATTTGACACAACAAAGTCGATATCTATTAAAACATTTTACCAACTTAGCATGTGACAGCTAGCAGAAGAAATATTTCAAGAAATTTCCATATTTTACTTTAGTTAATCTAAACCCACGTCATTGCAACATTTGCCGTCGTTTTGTTCCTAAAAACATACTCCAAAAGTATTGATCATAGTTTACTGATTACAAATTCACATAATTCTGACGAAATGGCCAGTTAAATAACACAGCTCTACATTTTGAAGTCATTTTTTCTCTATTTCTTTCTCACCACGTTCTGTAGAAATTGACAGAAGTACATTTCTAGAATTTTTTCCCGGACAGTACTAAACACAGGGGAAAAGCATTTAATTCCAGCGTGCCTCTAATGTTGGCAGGTCAGAACTTTGACATTCAATTAATCCTAATTAAAAGCGTTTTCAACTGAAATCGAGTGATAAATAGCTCAATAAGAAGTGAGCAAGCAAGTTTCTATCAAAAGTTTTGCAAAATTAGTTGTTTAAATAGTAAAAATCAGCAAATTTGATGGAGTTAGGAGCGAGTGCTAAACCTGCCAAACATACGAGAATTTCCCATAGCACTTGTCGGGTATGAATGCTATGGTTTCATTTTAAAAAAAACCAGGCGCCTCCTTGGATTCAATAGAGGCGCTAGGTTTTTTAATGTTTCTTAGAATTTATTTCCGATTTATTAATGTTCGACACTAGCTAGACATGAGCTAAATGTCATTCTGCTTATCAGAGTGTGTTCAGCGAGTCGAATTCTCACATTGCATAAAAACAAATCAAGATTTTTCAAAATGTAGAGATGTGTTAAATTGAAAATATTGTTTGATATTCATCAATCAACATTGACAGACCTTTTTTGACAACACCAACAGAAATTTGCAAAAACTTTCTGACAGTCGCCAAACGTTTGATGACACATTTCATCAAAGTCCATCAAATGGTCAAATAACAATACGACTCTTGTCTGTATTGAAGTATTTTTGACAATATATGTGAACCATATTGCAAACCCGACCAAATTTGATGAATTTTTGATAAATGTTTTATTATTCGGTTTCTGAAATTCTTTAGCTGAGCAAATCTATAGATTATTTATTTTATTTATTTTATCGAATTGTGTTCAAATCAAGCAAAACAATGTGAATGTGTAAAAAACTCACTTCTAAGTTTTTTACAAGGATGATGACAAAACCTACTCAGGAATGAATTTTAGAAACTTTCTTTTCAAACCAACATGGGATGATTTCATTCAAATTTGGAAGATTATTTAAATTTGAGTATGTAAAATTACTAGACTCTAGCAAAATTCTCCGAAATTTGAAAGAAGTTCACCTAAAAATAAGTAGATACCAAACCTCATTCCTGAGTAAAATCTGTATTATTCATGAAAACGAAGTGAAATAACTGAGTGTATTATTTTAGTAGTTTGGACCAAGTTGAATTAAAAATAGAAAATTACAGGAAAATCTCAAAATCGTTCAGATTTGCTCAGCAAAGTTTTTTTGTGAAACAACCTCAAAACAGCAACACTGCCACGATGGAACACTTCATGAGTAAAAATCCCCTTTAAAGCGTAGAACACAATGGTTCGTTGGCGTAGAACACAATGGTTCGCCGAACGACCTCCAGCAAAAATCAAATCGCAAAACATTCGGCTCTGCGTCCAACAAATGGAAACCACTTGAAACCGAAACTTTACAAAAAAAAACCCTCGCCGGACGATGGGACAGAGAACGAACTCCTGCGTACGTGTTGACCCTACCTCGGTTCCTTCCCCGGGTTGGTCAGACTGGATCGACACATCCACAGTGCATTCTTCATTCATCTCCACGTGGATATTCTCCGTTTGGTTGGGATCTTTGTCATGCTCAACGTTTCCTTGGTATTTCCCCGCAATATAATAATATGAATCTGAGCACAGTTATCACTGCTTTTCTCCTGTATTAATACAAATCACTGAAGTTTTGGGTCGGACTCGTTTGGGAGCAAACTCCGGGCCGCCGCTCGAAATCGGAATGTTTCTCGTTCGTCCAAACTGGAAACATAACAAATTGTTAGTTTTTTTGTTTTTAACGAAGGGGGCTGCAAGGCTCTTGTACAATCGAAACCGATGTCCGATTTCAGCTTCAAAGTCCGGGCGCTTGGATTTTGTTCCCATACGGTCTAATTCCAAAAATACTGGGCTAGAACCGCGTTTGCATGTTATCGGGAATTTTGAATACAATGTGTTTGATTTTACGAAACATTGTATCTTTTTTCAACCAAAACTTTTTGTCAGCTCGAGTGAAATTTGTTGGTCGATTGTGAAAAATCTATGATATCCGATCAATAAGACATAACCATGGATGGAATCAAGCAGCTCCTCCCACTCACACTCGATAATTACAATCACTAGAGTGAGTGGGGTGAACTGTTTGTTTACATCCATGGTTTAGTCTTTTTGAAATGTTTGTTTTGAAATTATACTTGCGATTTTAAAAATAAAACTGCATATTTTTGTCAAAGTTTATGGAACATCCGAGTTTCGTAAGAAAAGCATCAAACTACACAAAAATGTAGCACTGAGTAGTTTCTATCAACAAGTGTAAGAATATATTTTAAATAAAAAAATTACTATATTGTAATATATTGACCATTCATTGAACCTGTTACAAAAACTTTGACAAATATGTAGTGACCAATTGACTAGTTTAAAGATTGGATTTGATTGGATGTCAACTCTTTTAGTACAAAGTTCTTTAGATTGTTTAGCATATTTTACATTTGTCCCACTAAGTTTGTAGTAAAGTAAACTAGATCATGCACTGCGTGCTTTAACGTGTTATTACAACTCCCAAAAAGTGGAAGTGTGGGCCTATAGCCTAATCGCAAAACTTAACTAAACCAAATGCCCTAGTAAAGATTTCCCTACGTAAATTGTTCAATCTCAGTTTATATTTTTAGAAAAACTTCTGTCTTATTTATAAAACCGGGAACTACACTAATGTAACTTGAATAGCAATTGTTTGAGTTAGTAAAACATGTCTTAAAATTCAGTTAAATAAGAGTTAAAACTGTTGATATCCAATACATCCACATTTATTGGCTAATTATGATCAACACCGTCCGACTAAAGGTTTTGGTTGAACCAAACATTGGCATATCTAAACTGACCCCGAATGATAATAAAACCGATGCAATTCCGCTACCCCAAATGTCATTATGATTTCATTGTTTTATTATCGTTTTCGATATTTGACGAGAACTAAAAGCGTCAAGCTAATTTTATAAAATTAAAACATCCTCGAAAGAAGTAAGCAAATTATCCAATTGATGATCGTTATAAAAAAAATACCCAAAAAAAAGAAGAAAAAGTCGAACCGCTCTCTCTAGTTTTTCCGTTCTTGTTGCCTATCTTTAATTGCAGGTAATTGCCGTGATATCTATTCTCTTCATAGTATTATCAACGATAGCTTTGACACTCAATACATTACCGTCCCTGCAATCCGAACATAATGGCACCTCCCAGGACAATCCCGAGCTAGCGATGGTTGAAGCGGTGTGCATCACCTGGTTCACGCTCGAGTACGTCCTGCGTTTTAGCGCATCGCCGGACAAGTGGAAATTTTTCAAAGGCGGCCTCAATATTATCGATCTGTTTGCAATTTTGCCCTATTTTGTGTCCCTGTTCCTGTTGGAGACCAACAAGAACGCCACGGACCAGTTCCAGGATGTGCGCCGGGTGGTGCAAGTCTTCCGCATCATGCGCATCCTGCGAATCCTTAAGCTGGCCCGACATTCAACGGGCCTGCAGTCGCTAGGCTTCACACTGAGAAATTCCTACAAGGAGCTGGGTCTGCTAATGTTGTTCCTGGCAATGGGCGTACTCATCTTTTCGTCCCTGGCATATTTTGCTGAAAAAGACGAGCCTCAGACCAAGTTTATATCTATACCCGAAACATTTTGGTGGGCGGGAATCACCATGACCACGGTTGGCTACGGGGACATCTACCCCACTACTCCGCTTGGAAAAGTGATTGGTACCGTGTGTTGCATATGCGGCGTACTGGTAATCGCATTGCCCATTCCTATCATCGTTAACAATTTCGCTGAGTTTTACAAGAATCAGATGCGGCGTGAGAAGGCCCTCAAGCGGCGCGAGGCACTCGATCGTGCCAAGCGCGAAGGAAGCATCGTCAGCTTTCACCATATCAACCTACGCGATGCCTTCGCCAAGAGCATGGACCTCATCGACGTCATCGTCGACACTGGTGAGTACCTCGAGAGCTGTGCCCAGCTCCTACCTGTTAAACTTCCAACTCTTTTTCTTCCCGTATTTTGTGCTGTAACAAAGTGACCTGAATGCATGTTTCCTTCTTTCACTAATCACTTCATCGAAGTGCACTTTCATAATGTAGTTTTCCCTAAAAATACTACTATCCTACTATATGCTACCCAAAAAGACAACATAACACCGTCCATCACAATGAGACAAGGTTTGTGAAAACTCCAAACTCATAACTTAAGAGTTTGGAGTGATTCGCAACAACTGTGATGCACGGTGTAGTTCATTGCTTTCCTTCTTCAAATGTTACGTTCAATTGATTTTTAATTTATTTTATATTTTGTTGCTGGTGTAAGACTTCACACGTGTGTTTATTTTCAGCATTTTTCCGTTGTACCCTCGCTGTTGATGTTTTTGTCTATTGTAAGAAATCATGTTTTGTTCAAGCAAATGCAAAAATACAAACACTCTTTTTCAGCTTCAAGTAAAACCAATAATTGTACAGTAAGATAGAATATGAAAACATAGGTGAACATCGCATAAACGTAATAGTCAGTTGGCGTTGATTAGGCATATAGGCAACATACAAAATAAAAATGAGCATCAATTAGGTGAAAATATACAAACAGTTACTCAAAAAACTAAACTTCAAGGATGTTACACAACTCGAATGGACGAAAAAAGTTAAATTTTAACCATTCTTATAAACAATTATGCGGATTAAGATGCTTGTAAAATGCAACCAAAAATGTTGGAGTTAGGACACGCACAAAAAATATGCTTCAGATAACTGTTTTCTCATTAATTTGGTCAACAATTTAAAAAAAAGCATTGAGCGTTCTGAAAAAAAAACTTTTGTAAGATTTTTCCTCAACAACCAAAGCCCATCTAAAGACGGGGTTTAATTTAAAAATTTATCAAAATTAAAATTTCCATCTATTGTTTGATCTTCATAGACATTGCAAAGAAAAAAATGAAGAACAAAACAAATCTTCCTAAACACAGAAATACAAAAACAATATGCGTCTATTAGAGAGTAAATTGTAAGTTGTGACCTTTGACCGTAGTTTTTTTTATTAAAAAAATATGCGAAAATAAAAATAATATCATCACTAAACATCAGAATCAGAATTTGATGACGACGATTGCCAGTTTAATGTTTCATCGAAGAAACTCGTACTTTTTTTTTTAACCAACTCCAAAATAATTTAAAAAAGTCAGTCGTTATCATTTCTCAGCCAACAAACTCATTAGTTATAATATATTTTGAGAAACATCAACAAAGATAAGTTCGTGAATGCTGAATCCACGTAGCTATATTTCTCCCCTCCTTTTGTCTTTGTTATCTTACAATAAGAAAGGATCCATTACCAAAATTGTACCTCTGTTGGACAATGCCGATAAGGGTCAAATACACAGCAAAAACAGTAGTAATCCAGCTGCGTGTAAAAGGCCTGGGTGTAAAATAAATATTGAATTATTTTATGCAATTTTATGTGATTTTACACCCTGAAAGATGTAGCCCATTAGTATGGAAAACCTACTTGACCGAAATGTCAAGCTCATATATGCGTTTATCCATACAACTTTTCATCGGTCTGATGGCCGAGTGGGCTAAGGCGCCAGTCCTTACTGTTGGTGCTGGGTTTGAATCCCGTTGGTTGCAACTTTTTTTTTGTGTTTGCAAAAATTGTACATGCAGTATGTAATAGTGCATGCTTTTGCATGCGATTTTACCATCGGATTTTTTGCTGTGTAGTCTCAGTACTTCTCGAGCCAGCGCTGTTTCAAGGAATTTGTTGAACAATAACATTGTCATAGATTTCTATCAAGCATCCTTAATAAAGAAGTATGTACAACTTAAAAAATAACCAAAATTTAATATTGGTTGCAATATTTGTAACCCAAAAAGTTCCTCGCAAATAAAAAGTTCGTCAACGTAACAGCGTTGTTGGAGTACATGTTTCGAATGCGCTAAAAAAATATTCGCATTTCATAAATATATTATGCGCGTTATGCATTGAAAGCATAAATCAACACCTGCATCATTGTACTACCATTCAGCAACACTGAGAGCAGCAAAGCGAGAATCGAATGCATATTTGATGGCATACTCAATGTATTAAACCTATGAAACCAGCTTCGTTGTGTTAGCTCGTCTAGCTTGCACTTTGTAAAACTTGGATGTAAACTTACATGTTTCAAATCGTTCAAGTTTTTTATTTGAAAACTTATTTCTATTGGTACATGAAATGTCCGAATCATATATTGATATTTTTTCACAAACGCTAATCATAATAATTATCGATCGAAAATATTATTACAAAAAAATAAGCTTGAGAGAATAAATTCGAAGCTTATCCATTGCTACAATAAATTTAAATTAAAACAAGGCTGTCCAGTGACATATTCTTCAAGGTAGAAATACCCATCCACATAATTCACAGCTTGCAAACGAAATCTGACCGACCGAGCATGTGGGTTACATTGCGCTGAAAACTGGCACAAATCTTCCCCACGAATGACCTTTTCATTTGCGTCCCCTTACGACGACGACGACCGGTACCAAAAAACACCCCCGTGGGGTTGATTTATTTCGAAAAGGGTTTGCGCTTAATCGGAACATGCAACCCACGTGGGCTGAGTTATTGTCTCCATCGCCGTGAGGACCTGCTTCAAAGTCCACAATGCGGTCCACTTCCGGCGCGTTCGTTCCACTCGGCCCAATGGGTCGTCCCGCGATGACGACAAACGACGACGACGACGAGGACATGTTGTTAATTTCAACAGGCAATTTGCATTTACAGCTGAAATATGTCCTCACATTTTACAGCCGGCAGTCACGTTCTAGCACTACTGGCCGGGCTCTAGTTAGAGAGTGCATCCTGATTCGGAACGTCAACAACCGCAGCTAAACTGTGCCAAATACCAACCGGACAGAAGTCGGCCACTGCTGGCACACCCCCAATCTACATATATGAACTGACCTATAGCTGGGTCCACACGTGTAGCAGGAGTAAATTATGGCTAATTCCAGCATATGCTAATACTCCTGCCCTGTGGCCTGGCCTTGTTTGGCAGTGAGAATCGGACGTGGTACGAATTCATAACTTGCAAGTAATGAAAAGTTTTCGAGCAGACAGTTTATGGCTTATTCAAATGGAGTGGCAAATCCTGAGCAGTTTTTTGGCACACCACCCCCTTCATTGTTCTATTGGTAATGCCATGTGAATAATTTCACCTCTTTTGTAGAAACATCGAAAAAGTTATTCAAACCTAACTCCGGTTGATTTAAAACTTTGTTGTTGTGCCAAGAAAATAAAACGACAGAAAAGGTTCGAAAAAAACATTCTAACGAGTCCAACTAATATAGATAATGCAATTTGGTTGAGTTTCCGCTGAGTTATTGCCATTTTAGTAATTACAGTTTCACCAGGCCTATACAGGTTACAACACGATAAGTTTCCTTTCAAAAACAACCCATTACAATCCCCATACAAACTTTCGCAAAAATATTTTTCAGCGTAACTGAAGCACTTCAGTTCACTTTTCACAACCGCATCAAAATTTGTAATCTTTCGAGGTCTTTATATTTTCAAAGTTTGTAGCCCTTTTCACCAACCAAAATTGATAATTTTGTTACTAAAACAAGCAAGCTACTTCTGATCCCAATGTACCAACACTTGTATCTCCAGTAAATAGCACCCAGCTTGACCCGTCGCTAGAAAAGACCAAATTTACTCGACATTTATAGTTATTGGTACAGGAAGAATCAGCAATTTTATGCCACCAACATCTGTTGCAGCTCCTCCGCCCACGAAAATCTGACACCATCGTCAACGAGCTGCTGCAGGATGCTGCTTTGCTCAAGTTCTTACCACCCCCAAAAAGCCAAGAAAAAGCTACTTCATGCTGGTACACTAAGACCAACTTGTTCCAAGCAATGTTCAGGCAATGTCCAGCTGGCACACCAGTACCAACACCAACGACAGAAACAACAAAAAGTTGGCTGAATAATTTAAGCTTGCATGGTTTGCCACAGATCGAACTGGTTAGTGGGTCGGGTTGGTTTATGACTGCGGCAGGAGCGATGTGGCAACAATCAATCGCCTTCTCGAACACGTGCACAAAAACTCACAATTCAACCAGATGTATGGTTCAATGGAAGCTGAAGATTAAGTTAAGGGTAGTCTGTAAGTTTCTAACGATAATGTAGATGAAATTGTGCTAGATGACGAAGATAATATACTAAATACTACATACACTTTACAGAACATGCCCAATAAAAAAACACCAAGTTTATGTAGATTATGCTAAGCCAGAAAAAAAACACCAGCAATATTTTCTGAACATTGTTTGATTTATTTTAGTTCATTTCATTTTAAAATTAAATTTCACCTTTTTGAACATGCAATCCCCCGACCAAAGTTTAGCAAAGCTTAGTTTCAAACCTTATTTTAGAAATATTTTAACTAGAATGAGTAGCATTCATCAAACATAAAACAACCGTTCAGAACACGTTCTACGGTTCCATTAGCTGCTGCATCCATGTAAGATAATTTGTCACATTAAACATTTGTAGCATTTTATGACTCTTCAGAACCATTGCACAGTATCTAAATTGTCCGTCAAGGACCCGCTTCCCTTGCATCCAAAATGATTAGCAATATATTTCCGACACTTGGGAGCACAAAACATGGCCGTTAATATTTGTTTCCAAAGTTAGCAACTTTTCTCCATCAGCAAACACAATTGGTATCGCAAGCACTTTTGAGCAGAGAAAAATATTGCTGGTCGTTGTTCATGACTGGATTTATGCCAAGTCCAGATTTTTTAGAAGTGTTTCACACAAATTTAGACTTTTCATGCGTTGTACTTAGAAAATTATCGAAAGCTATTGCAATCCGGTTAACCCTTGCTGCAACAAATTGATACCTCCCGTCCCGTCCAGGTGAACAAAGTGATCTGATGGAATCGCCGGAAGAATCGATTCTGGCCACGCCGCTGGCCCCCAGACGAAGACAGCCACCGCTATCCTCCCGACTGGCCGAGTTGAACGAAGAACTGCGTGCCGAATCACCGAGTATGAGCAATAATTTAAGTGATTACATTAGATAGCTAATTATTTATGCCAATCCGATGAGCAAAGTAACTTCCGGCACCGTGCCCTGGTGTTGGTTGCCGAGCTGCATAAAACCCAATTTCATTACACTACCCTGAGTAGACACACCACTAGTCAAGTGAACTGTACCCGTTCTGTACTCGTTAATGTATATGTGTAAACTATTCCAAATTGTCACATAAATTACACTTTGTTGTACGCACTCATATCAACCCTGTTGTAGGCTACAAGCTTGCACACCCAAAACCAACCATACCGGAAGGCTGTAAATTAGTAAAAAAAAAATATCGTCCTTATGAAGCAAAAAACTTACCTATTATGTACAAGATGATATCACGAGCAATAGGCTCCAGGATAGTTAGGACTCGTTTTAGAGACGCAAATATCCGAGGACTAAAATAAAAGTTAAATGGATCTAAAAACAAATTGCAACCATCGGGTTTAAATAACCCAGAGCAGAAAACGAGAAGACGCGACCAAGTGGAGACCTACGATTTCAACTCTACATTTTCAACGCTAACAACAGCAATAGCATCGTCTTATAGATCGTCAATATTCAATACGGCACTTAATCTATCAATCGCTACCATGCAGCTGCAAGACTTTACTGAAAAATCAGAGTTGGTTTGGTTTGCTAATTTTAGTCAACATTTCGACGCCGTTGTGCTATCTTGTCGCACCCGCCATTTCGACGTTCCGAGAAAAACGCGCGTAATGTTTGACCTTGAATAAACAAAAACGAGAGCACGCAATGTAAACAATAACAAACACGTTTTGTTTGGCTGACCATTCTGTGCATTGTCCCGAAGTTTGGTTGAAGTTGGTTGCTGGAGTCCCAGGTTATAATTACAAATGTTTACGGTAGTCTATCTTGTACATGCGTCAAACGCATCCTGACCTGAAATCCCTTTGGCCATTTGTCGCACTTACATCAACTTTCAGGGAGTGACAAGATAGCACGACAAGATTGAAACTACTTTAACATGAAAAGTGACAGAAAAATTCGGAGCATTTTTGGTTTTCATTGAATATCTTAGAATTGAAATCGAATTTTGGGGATCTGTGAAGGTCAAAAGATGAGGCATTGTGAGCTGCACAAAATGGCGTTCTTAACTCAATTTGGCCCAAAATGCACGTACGACAAGTTAGCACGACGGCGACGATTTGATCCAATCATTTTCGTAAGAGTGGGGAGACTTTATCACCTTTTTGCACTCAGATCTCTATCAATTTACAAGGAAACTTTAAATTGTAAGCATCATTTGGGATATGGGAGCTTAATTAATCTAATTACTACGGCTAATAAGCATTTTTGAATAAAATAGTTTTTAGCTAAGCCAATCGTTTTAACCCCATTATTTAAATCCTAAATATTGTAAAGGTGGCGTGAGTTTCTACGCAATCTTGGAAAAAATGATAAATATTCCCCAGCGGAACACAGTGCACAATTTTTTCGCTAATTATCTTCTTTATTCAATGTTTATCACTTTCCAATGTTTCTCACCATGAGACATGTGTTGCTCTTATTTATAGGGTTACCCTCCTTCTGGGTAAAAAACTCAAAATTACTGCGATAAATATTTGACAAACTTTTAATGTTTTGGGACTGCCAAAATCTCAAGTCTCCCTAAATGAGCTGTTGTAGACTACTTACCTTTAAGAGGCTTTTGTTAATATTTTTGATTTTGTTCATTTTTGTTGTGCAGTGGATTTTGTTCAATGTCTTTCTGGATCTTTCTGGAACATAAAAGGAATCAAGTCTTCCCAATTTTATGATTAGAAATTCAGTAAAAACGCCTGGAACATTTCATGGTAATGAATGCAAAACTGATCAAATTGTAATACGCTACAATCAAAAGTATCACTTGTTGTACCTTCGAATAACGTTTATTTGTGACTTTTTTCGTCACATCTAGAGCTCCCCGAAAAGTTAATTTGATTATTTTATCTCTGATAAACTGCGATCAAGACAGTTTAAATTTTTGGGATTGCCTTCAAGTCCACCATGTTACAATTTCAATAAACTTTTTTTCGAATAAATTTGAATGTGTTTTCAAAAGTGATTTCCATATTTTCATAATCTTGCAATAAAGACTGACAAGGCAAAAAATATCTTTGGGAATATTCTATTATCTCTAATATTTTTAAACATTTTTCCACAATTGTAACAACTTTACTAGCTACTTTCACATTGAAAACTTGAAATTTTAATAAATCATCATACGATTGCATCGATGACAATTGCCGTCCACGAGTTTAAAACTAAAACCATTCTAAATAATATCGTAAGTAGGAAAGCATAGCTTAGGGAAAAATATAAAGCGAAGCAAGTAAAACAAAAACAGATAAATGCTGAGATTTACAGATCAAACGGCTTCTGAAACTTTTTAACCGCTATTGGCATCTCGCGATTCTTCTAACAAACTTTCTACGCACATACTTACAAACAAATTTAAATACACTTTTAATAGACCAGTACATTTACCATAATGCTTACGACTGCTTTTAAAATACTATACAAGATAAAAACAACATTCAACAAAACAGTAATTAGCTCTAGGGCAACACAATCCACTAAAACTAGTATTTATCGTACAGAAATGCAACCAATCTTAAACCATGCCACTTAAAAGGATCCTGAGCTTTACATTCATGTCAATCTAGCATACTGCTTTCAATATATAACTCCTAATTTAACCAATGAAAGCGAATGAGAAACAATGAGACTCATGAAATCTAAAAATTCTACCGGTATTTAAATTATGATATTATTGTACCACTCGTTATGTTTAATTAGCTGATTAGAGAGGCTTGGGCCTTCAAAATAAATGAGATACATTTTTGGACAAAACAAACTGTTTCGGTGTTATTTTCAGTTGGCACTTGGATGTTTTCTTTGATCCCTCTACTAGAGAAATAGCGAAATTCAAGCAAACAAAAATTAATGCATTCGAATTGATTTGTGTTTTTCGCTTTCCGTTCAACCACCTTTGCGTTCTGAGTTAATGTGATTGATTCTGTAGCTTTTTAACTTGTCTGTTACCTTTCGAATCTAAACTGCTGTCCACAACTTTATCGTTCCTTCTTACTTACTTCCTTTAGTTTCTGAACTTTGCGTGTGTTTTGTTTTTCGTTAACTGTTGACTTGTTTATTCTACTAGTTTTAAGGAAATAGCTTGTGAAATGAGGCAAAAAGCATACATACGATCTACAAAATAGTATAAAACATTGTCAGTCTTCTATCTACAATTTAGCATTACATTTTTGAACACGACTTTTAACTATATCAATGAGCGGAGTGATAAATTCTAGAGCTAGCCAACACCAAAGTGTAATCCCAGTTAGATTGTCGCTAGAGTTTTGCAAATATGGTAAAGATAACCTGGTCAAACATAACTGCGGTAGTTTATGCCATATTTGAACAAATTCAAACTTTTTGGCAAATTCAAACCAATAAATTTTGGTTTCAATTGTAATCGGTTTGCTCTCTAGAATAACCAACGTGTTTGAGTGTGCTTTCTTAGTACCAGGCCAGCAAGTTGTTCAATTTGACAGTTTATTTTCAATTTGATTATTCATTTATTCTGACCTAGGACACAATCTCTCAACCGGGGACGGCAACAGTACGGAGGAGGGCGATTCGGTTGGTGGTGGCCGTAATCCTGCCATGACCGGAATCGGGTGTTATAAAAACTACAAACATTCCGCTGCTGGATTGAGGAAGAGTATCAATTCACAGGTATACTTTAGCGATGGTTCACAATCAATAGGTGAAGGGACTCTGAACATTTGTTGTCTTGTGTTTTGTGTTTGATTTATTACTTGTTAATATTCTAATAACATTTTTCGTTGACTTTCATCCCGTGCCAACTTAGTCCGAAAATTACCCACAAAACTCAACGGGGCCAATGGATGCTGAGGCGGCTCCACCGTACAGTCCGTCGATGCAACACCACAACATGATGATCGACATGGACGCAACCGAGGATCAGCAACTCATCATGCAAGACACGCCGCAGCACGAACCATTGTCATGTTCGAGGGCGGTATGTATCGATTGAATAGCCACCATCCTCATGTTACCATTTTTATGACCTTTTGTTTCAACACACAACTATACTAAATGTCATACTCATTCTAAATTGGTTTTGCCTGTTAATGTCCTAATCTATCTAACCATCTAATCGGCGTACATGTAGAACTCGACCAAAACTCCTAATCTGACCTCTCAAAGCTTGCCCTCTAAAGTAACACATTTTCAACGACTCTAATTTTCACTCACATGCATTTCCAAACTGATTACCGAACAGTAATTGTAAATATAACGTATACATTGAATTTCCCTAAACCAACTCTCTATAGTACTACAACAATCAATGGAGCACCGAGGTATTTCCCAACTTCTTACCTTAACTAACTTAACAGCAAAAATGCGCGTACTTGGTTGGTTCTTAATTCCCAAAACAACCTGAAAGCAAACCAAGTTGGAAAATTTGTTCCCGTTTTTTTTCAAACACCCCCACTCAAAAATAAGCTTTCAAATTACGTATGTTTTTGCTTTTTTGCCACTCTGCGATGCGATCTTATTTTTTGCCAACTTTTTAAGCTCAGCAAAATGATTAAAAGAAGTTTTCTGAAAATTGTACTAGTGTTGAAATTGGACACTGAACGACTTTTAATCACGTATAAGAATACCAAATGTGCGTATCACAGATTTTTGTCTAATCGCAGCTTTTTGATTGCAAAACACTTGCAGTTTAATTTTTGAGTACTCATCGAATCACGTGCAGTTTATTTTTAAAACAAACAAAACAAGTATAAAATTTTCTTAAAAACAGTAGATAAATATTTTTTTAAAGTATCAAAGTGGTTATTCTAAAAGATTTTTTTTAACAATGATGACATTTTCACTGACATTAAACTTTTATATAAACTTTCATTGACATAATTGATGTTCCAGAAACTGCATGGTTTATCTAACCTAAGAGCGCACTACTCATTACTAATCAAAATATAGTTTTTAGGATAGTGCCCATTAAGGTGTTTCTTAAAATTTTCAGTGAAAAATATATAAATTCTGTACAATTTCATCATTTTGAAGAATTAACAAAACGAGGTTTTGAATGTTCTAGTCATTCAGAGTTTCGTAGTAAGAAAAGAGTAATCAATCCGAAAGTTTCTGGAACATCATCATAAACACAATGTAGACTAAATTTGACATTTCCCTTCAAAACTGTTCACCTACTCTGCACGTTTCAAACCTTCACTAATTCATTAATCTCACCCTCTTCATCCACATTCTACTCACTTACTTCGTTCTACTTGTTGTCAACCTATTTGCTCTGTTTTTCTGCTTTCCACCGATGCCTTCGTACGAAACCCTTCGATCTCCTCCCCCATCACACCTTCTAACTCGGTTCACTGTTCCTCCCTTTTTTGTTTTGATCTCGTTCTCTCTCTCTCCCTCCCCCTTCACCCCTTTCTTTCTCTCTCTATTGACCCTGTTCCGTTCTATTGTCCTTCCTTTTTTTTCAAAATAACCACCCACTCGTTCTAGGAAGTAGAAGAACTTCGACGACAAGTTGCTTTAGAAACATCTTCCACCAGTAAACGGGACAAGTCCGATACTGAACTGCCATCCGAGTTTGAGTGTTGTTTTTGCACGTCGAAGGTACAGTTTTCAATCATTGACTCCTAGCTCGCTGTTGTCGGCTCGTTATTAGTATCTACTCTCTAGCCCACTATTATCTCCTACATATACTTTGAACTTGCTGTATTTGCTGTACATTTGAGATGTATCTTACTACTGTTGCATATTCAAAGTTGTAAACCGATATAATTTAATATAATTTTGTTGTTGGTAGCGAATAGCATCTGCGTAAGGAATGTGCTAGTTTTCAATTTATATATTTTTTATGGATTTACTAACTTATCATTCTTAACGATGTTTAGCCATTGGTTTAGAAGATGCACATCAATGTTAGCGCCAAAGACGACACAATGTTTCACAAAAGTTTTCAGTACTCTGCAAATGTTTATGAATTTGCTGAAGTATCATTTTATTGTGTAGAGATTTTTTCTGTAGTATTGCAACAAATCTTTTAATGATATACAGACAGCACACAAGGAAAATTTGTAGCAAATTTTTGTTTATTTCAGGCATGGCTATCATGAATTTTCCTAAAAAGCAGTTTTTAAAAACAATTATTTATCATGTAATAAATTTTAAACATATGTTCTACTATGATTTTTAAATCTATATAAATAACTTTATAAAAATAACACAATGATCTCAAGTCCAAAAGAAAATCCAATCACTCCTTTCACAAGAAAAGAAAAAAAGATTCTATAAGTTTGTTGGAAACTTTGAAAGCAAGACAATTATTATAAAACTCTTCGTGTATGGTTGTTGTATGAGTGGATGTGTTTGCGACTTACGCGTGATCAAATAGCATTCTTCTAACATCAACATAAAAGCACATTTTTGACAACAAAGGACACTAAAAAAACATGTTTGCAGTCATTAAACATTTTTAAGACAGGTCGATATTCATCCAAATCATTTTCATTCAAACTCACATAAGAAAACAATGCTCCCGAGAATGGGCAATTTATTTATATATTTTTTATTCGGCTGAAATTTTGTAAGTACTTCCTCTGTAATCATAGGGGGCATATTGCATCATTAGTTCATCCACACAAATCCTAGTATATTGTGGCACCTGTCCATACAAAAATGCTATCATAACATTCAAAAATCGGATTTTCTGATCGATTCGGTGTTTTTTTATGGCTGAGATACAGCATCTGTAACGACTTTTTCTTAGCACTTAGAACACATCATATTTTAATATTTGTTTCTTTTTCTGCAATGGTCTCAGCTACCGAAAGTCAAATCTCCAATGTTTTTGAAGCAAATCCGTAGGTCATTTTCCGATCATCAAATTACATATAAAGAATATAAATGATTGTTTTTGTGTTTGAAAAAGCGAAATAAAACTGAGTTACATTTTTTCTTGGTGTAACATTTTTTTCCTGAACTCTTCTCGTCGATATCTGCTACAGTCGGCTAGTTGGCACTCTGACTGTCAACCTTCTCGATATCAATATGTCGATATCTATCTGTCAAAAAAATTTGCAGTCCCTTCAAGTAGCATGCTTTGATTTTATCTATATATATAAAAAAACAAGCTCTTCCCGGCAAACTTCGTCCTGCCCTTGTTTGGTTTCCTGACGTTTCTTGTTTGTTTGCTAATTCAGCCTCCTGTGATCTTAGTTTGAGTTTACGTAACTTTTCCCATACAATCCACAGATTTTCCGGAATCGGTTCCAGAGTGGCCAAAGTTGTAACTTTTTGGCGTAAGAACCTTCCTTGGACTTACACGAACCCAACGCAAAAAAGAGCACCCCGATCCGACGTTCCGTGTTGAATTGATTCGCGTTCGAACAAAACCGTCGAAATTTTTTATATAATACAAGCCTTTCCCGGCAAACTTCGTCCTGCCCTTTTTGGTTTCTTGACGTTTTTAGCTTGTTTGCTTATTCAGCCTCCTGTGATCAAAATTTGGTTTTACGCAACTTTTCCTATACAATCTGCAGATTTTCCGGAATCGGTTCCAGATTGGCCAAAATTGACACTTTTTGGCGTAAGAACCTTCCTTGGACTTATACGAACCCAACGCAACAAAGAGCACCTCGATCCGACGCTCCGTACTGAACTGATTCGCGTTCGAACAAAACCGTCGAAATTTTTTATATATATCTATATATATAAAAAATTTCGACGGTTTTGTTCGAACGCGAATCAATTCAACACGGAAGGTCGGATCGAGGTGCTCTTTGTTGCGTTGGGTTCGTGTAAGCCCAAGGAAGGTTTATATGCTAAAAAATGCCACTTTGGCCACTCTGGGACCGATTCCGGAGCATCTGCATATTGTATGGGAAAAATTACGTAAACTCAATTTTTTATCACAGGAGGCTGAATAAGCAAACAAGCTTTAAACGTCAAGAAATGAAAAAAATACAAGACGAAGTTTGTCGGGTAAGGCTTGTAGATATATAATTATATAAAGAAGATTTCGACGGTTTTGTTCGAACGCGAATCAGTTCAACACGGAACGTCGGATCGAGGTGCTCTTTGTTCCGTTGGGTTCGTATAAGTCCAAGGAAGGTTCTTACGCCAAAAAGTTACAACTTAGGCCACTCTGGAACCGATTCCGGAAAATCTGCCGATTGTATGGGAAAAGTTACCTTAAATCAAATTTTGATCACAGGAGGCTGCATAAGCAAAAAAGTTAAAAACGTCAACAAAAGAAAAAAGACTGAACGAAGTTTGTCGGGTAAGGCTTGTGTTCTATAAAATTAAAGCATGCTACTCGACGGTCCCTTCAATATCGACAACGAGAGAGTCCACTGTTGTTGTTAACACTGGAACGCCCAACGCATGTCCAACTTACACGGACTCCCAAGCCTCCCAAAAAAGCGATTTTTTAATATATTGATAGCATTTTTGTATGGACAACAACCCAAACTGTATGAAAATTTGTATGGATGAAGTTATGATGCCCTCTTTGGTCAAAGATAAAAAACTAAAAAGTTTCACTTACATGAAAAATTCCAAAACTTATCATTGTTCGATGTTGCAGTAAATTCAAGCAAAACAATGTAAATGGGCCCAAGCCGAAGTGTAAACAAATGGTCTGTCCTGCTCGTTCCTAATGTAAACATCCACTGACGTAAGCAGGACAGACTGTTTGTTTACACTTCGGCTTGGGCCCATTTATTAATCTTCTCATTGAAAAGTGCCGGCGACAAAATTGGGCGAAAAGTTCACCGCCCGGAGATCGCGAGTTGGCGCGAGCGAATGAACACCGCGAAAAAAGATTCGGGGGTGCATTGGGGTTAAATGATCATTTCGTCATTCGGTTTAATTTAAAAATAATTATTTTTTCGTAAATATCGCTACTTTGATGCGATGTAATTCATTTTTACAGTTAATTAGGCATTGTTACATCAAATTTGACCTTTCAAACGCACTAGAAGGGCCAAATTTTAAAACATCAATGTTTGCCAATTTGACCGTGTTACCCCCAATTCCCCTTGTAGAACAAAAGAAAAGTTCATCCGCGGTCTGTCAGCAGCGCGCTGTTTTGTTTGCTGGATCAACATTTGGAAATGTCGAACGTTGAAGGAAATCGCTCAAAAAATGGAAATTAACCGATTTCAAATGTTATGGCCGCAAATGAAAGGTAAGGGTGGCTATTTTTTTATTCCGATCTGTAAAACTAGTTCTGGCGAGGGTTCTGGGCACTACGGCAATAGATTTTACCGGCGGGTTGCTTCCGGTTGAATTTGATTTGAGGAGAAGGTTTTTCAATCCACCAGGGGCTTATTCGGGGGCAACAGTTTCGGTAATCCGGAACTTCCGGTGAGTTTCATATTTGCAGTGTTTAGCATGAAAAACAAACTTAGACCAATCTTTCAAGTGTGCGCTCTTTTTGAGGAGGGGCGCAAACCGAAGAAGAGTGCAACTCGGGGGAGCGTTTTTTCGGGGTTTGAGCGCAAATCGAAGGAGCGTTATTCCGGGGTTTTGGCGTAAAATGGGATTTTCTTTTTTAATTTTATTTACAATTAAACGAATCATTTATATAAGGGGTCATCCACAAAACACTGATAATGGGCCATCCTAAAATCTGGGTATCCAAGAACTCCCGGATGTCATGGCCTAGATAGCTACCTGATCAACGGAGGTCTATATAGGTGAATTAACCATCGGTGTAGCTTCAGATAGCTTTAGTGAACCACGATGGATACCCTTCGCCATGTTGGATTATTATGGGTCCTCCAGGAACTCCCGGGATTTATGACCTGATGATTTACCTGACTTCCGAGAGTTCCTGGGAAACCCATAACAATCCAGCATGGTGCGAAGTGTCCATCCTGGTCCACTGAAGCTTCTTGAAGCGATACCGATGGTTGATATACCCATATAGTTTCGCGTTGATCAGGTAGATCATCAGGTCATCACTTCCTGGAATTCTTGGATGATCGATAACAACGTACCCCAGAGTATCTATCGTTGTTCACTACCTGAAGCCACACCAATGATCAATTCACTCATATAGACAATAGGGTCCTAAAGCCCTGAGTCAATTGTTATGTTCAACGCTCGATTAAATTTTCAAAAGGCCCTATCTGCATAGGAAACCCATGAGGGATAGGTTGTTTTGAAAATTTAATCTAGAACGGTAAAAAACAGATTAAAACCCATTTTTGATCATTTTTTTTATTTAAATGCAAAAAATAGGACAGGACAACATTTTTTTTTGGATGAATCAACTAAGGTCCGCTTAGAACGAGCTGTGATTTTTTTTTAAATTGATTTAAAATCGATTTTAAATCCTTCTCGGTCGTACAAAGTGTCATTGTACTCAGAAAAATAAGCTTTATCGTTGTGAACAATAATATCACAAATGTAAGCTTCACCTTTGGGCCCAATTGAAACAGAAACATATCAAACGAAATATTTGAAACCAAACCTGCACAACAACAAACAAACAGAAAAATGAGGCGTTAATTTGGATTCAACAAAGTATTTAATTCCTTTCGTTATTGCAAATCGACTTTTGATTGCATTTTCAGATTTGTATGAAACCTTGTCCATTGATGTTTTTTATGGCCAAAATAGTTATTGTGCACTATTGCCTCATATTCTTCATACAAAATGGTGTCTGTCTATACAAGTTTTCGCAAATCTGTATCTTGAGATAAGATTTTCTGAATACCAACCATTGGCAAAGTTTTAAGTTATGACCAGGTTTGAATAAAAAACTTTTTTTAGTCTAAAAAAGCTTATAGTTACAAAGGTTAATACACCCATATAGACCCCCGTTGATTAGGTAGATCATCAGCATGGCTTTCTACCTAAGGTACTCGCGAGTGTGTAGTAGTGCGGTTGTCAAAATCGTTATCTCTGACTCTCTCACTCCACTGCCACTGACATTGTTTATGTTTTGCTTTTCCTGGCACGGTCCATTGTTCGTTTGTTATTGTTTTGGTTTTAGTGGCACGGAGTCATGCACTCACACTAATGCAAAGCAGGATCGTGAGTACCTATGATATACAGCCTTGGATCATCAGGTCATAACTCCCGGGAGTTCCTGGAGGACCCATAATAATCCAACATGGCGAAGGGTATCCATCGTGGTTCACTGAAGCAAAATGAAGCTATACCGATGGTTAATTCACCCATATAGACCTCCGTTGATCTGGTTGATATCCAGGTCATAACATCAAGGAGTTCTTAGAAGACTTATAACAATCCAACGTACCCCAGTGTGTCCATCGTTGTTCACTGAAGCTACGCTCAAACCCCGATGGTTTGACACCAACTGTTGTCAGACGAACGGGGTCACTTTTTAGTTTGACACCCCTTTTACACGGGGTTCACGCACACTACCAAACGTGTGTTTTGATAGTGTGCGTGAGCGCCGTGTAAAAAGTGACAGTTCGTCACTTTTTAGTTAGACTTTGACCAACCAACGGGGTACAAACTAAAAAAGTGTCAAACGAAAAAGTAACCAACCATCGGGGGTTGAGTGTATACCGATGGTTAATTCACCCATATAGACCTCCGTTGATCAGGTAGCTATCTAGGCCATGACATCCGGGAGTTCTTGGATACCCAGATTTGAGGATGGCCCATTATCAGTGTTTTGTGGATGACCCCTTATATAAATGATTCATTTAATTGTAAGTAAAATTAAAAAAGAAAATCCCATTTTACGCCAAAACCCCGGAATAACGCTCCTTCGATTTGCGCTCAAACCCCGAAAAAACGCTCCCCCGAGTTGCACTCTTCTTCGGTTTGCGCCCCTCCTCAAAAAGAGCGCACACTTGAAAGATTGGTCTAAGTTTGTTTTTCATGCTAAACACTGCAAATATGAAACTTACCGGAAGTTCCGGATTACCGAAACTGTTGCCCCCGAATAAGCCCCTGGTGGATTGAAAAACCTTCTCCTCAAATCAAATTCAACCGGAAGCAACCCGCCGGTAAAATCTATTGCCGTAGTGCCCAGAACCCTCGCCAGAACTAGTTTTACAGATCGGAATAAAAAAATAGCCACCCTTACCTTTCATTTGCGGCCATAACATTTGAAATCGGTTAATTTCCATTTTTTGAGCGATTTCCTTCAACGTTCGACATTTCCAAATGTTGATCCAGCAAACAAAACAGCGCGCTGCTGACAGACCGCGGATGAACTTTTCTTTTGTTCTACAAGGGGAATTGGGGGTAACACGGTCAAATTGGCAAACATTGATGTTTTAAAATTTGGCCCTTCTAGTGCGTTTGAAAGGTCAAATTTGATGTAACAATGCCTAATTAACTGTAAAAATGAATTACATCGCATCAAAGTAGCGATATTTACGAAAAAATAATTATTTTTAGATTAAACCGAATGACGAAATGATCATTTAACCCCAATGCACCCCCGAATCTTTTTTCGCGGTGTTCATTCGCTCGCGCCAACTCGCGATCTCCGGGCGGTGAACTTTTCGCCCAATTTTGTCGCCGGCACTTTTCAATGAGAAGATTAATACATTGTTTTGCTTGTAATTGCTCCAATGTTGTGTTGTATAGCAAAGGACCGTTGTTTACCTTGATAAACCTAAATGGAAAGCCTCTATCGTTCGGAGATTTCAGATAAGACATGTTTTTTATTCAACAACTTGTAGAGGGAAATATTGTCAGGGTAGCAACATTTATATCTTCGAACGTTAAATCATGTTTGTAATGGAAGTCGTCACTTATGCGTCCTGCAGTCACTTTAATGCATTTTCTGATTGCATGGAATTGACATTTGAAAAAAGAAAAAATCATAGTAATAGAAGAGAGTTTCCCGTAAAGTACACAGACAGACAATATTTTCCAAACTACATAATCAATTATCATGTACATAACTAAAGTGTGAGTGTTCCTAACACCTTTCTGTTGCCTGTGTGAGAACTGCTTTTGTCAACACTTTTAATTTTTATTTTCCAACGTTTTCCACCCACACTCCACCAACACATTATTTCACCAAATATTCACACCACTCCACTCTCACATTCACACACCACCACACCAAACTCAAACACGCCCTTCCGTCTGTTGTATTACTCGTCTGTCCACAGAACAAATTTTCCAGCCCCTTTCGATCGGCCCCACAGACTTTTCCCTTCCCGAGAGACCAGCCGAACACGAACATTACCTTTTTGCAGACTCCACCTCAGCCGGAGCCGGACTCGAACGATGAATGTATTCCGTTGCGGTCCAAGAGTGTATGACACCTGCTGAAGCCGTTCCGATCGACCGGCGGCGGCTACCCTAGGGATCATGGCCACGGCCATTGTGACCACGTGGGGCGAGAGGAAAACGAACAAGAAGATAGTGAATTTTTCAACCTGTAATTTTATACAGTGCTAGTCACACCAAGACTAATTATCGAACAAGAAGGAAAAGAATGAAAAGCTTGGAACGAACACGCATTAAATACATATCATTAGCGTTAAGTGCAGAGGACTGCGAATTGGTTGTTTTACTTCGAGAACCGTACTGTGGGGTAACATTGCGCTCTGTTTCTGTTGGCACACACTTTTGACCGTACCTATGAGAAACCACAACAAAAACGACAACAGCCAAAATCAAAAACAAGATGAACACACTTTTTGCTTGCTACTCTGAGCAGCGATGTCGGCTTCGGTTGTGCACGTGAAGGTGAGTCTACGAGCGTTGAACGGAGAAACAAACCACCCCCCTCTTCCACCCACAAAATCCCACTCACAAAAGAAGGGTCCTCAAGGTTAAGGGGGCACACTCTTCTGCTGCTCCCTGACCAGCGCTGTACCAGAATTGGCTCGCTCTGAAATTTCATCTTCTATGAAACCTTAATTTTATTCACGCAAAACTGTAAATTACAAAAAAAACTGCTTCCCTCCGTGGTTCACTTTCCTCTTCTTGTTTGTGTGTGTGTGCGTGTGTGTGTTTCAGTGTGACAGTTCGTTTTGAAGCATTCAATAAGATTAGTGTGATTTCGTTTTTCTTTGCTTTTACTAACCAATCCATTGCAATGCTCGTGACGTTGCAACTAACCATTTCAAGTTTAAAAATACAATCATCCCGTAATTCCGGAACAGTTTTCTGATCGGCCAATGTTCATATAATCATAGAAAATCTATAATTTCTAGATTAAATTTTCAAAACAACCTATCCCTCATGGGTTTCCTATGCAGATAGGGCCTTTTGAAAATTTAATCGAGATTTAACAAAATTATAAGCCTTATCCTTTTGAATTTTAAAGTTTCATGTGATTTTGACCTCTGAAATCCATTAACTGGGAACACTTCTTACTAGGTGTAAATATTTCTGGGTTCCCTGAAGAAGTGCATATTTTACCAAAATAAAGGCTTCAAAAGCTGTACGACAATACTCAAGCTAAGTTATGGTTTTGTAAACCATTTCATATTTTTATGGAATTTTCTGTTAATTTGTGGGAGGTAAAAAACATACCAAAATTATGAAAAAAGCAAAAAAAAAGTACGGTCAAAATAGGAGTTGTCTTATGCATTCCACAAAAGTGTTCCAATTTTAGGATGTTCCAAATATGTGGGATGATTGAAAAAAGAAGAATAGAAATATACAGAAAAATGTTAAAATTCGATCCCTAACCAATTATTAAAAAAAAAAAAGATTGTTTGCAAACTTTAACAGGCATTGCAAAATTCTATCAATGTTTACGGTAGTAATTAAAGTCAGTCAAATAAATCGAAAATATATTCTGATCAAAATCATCCTAAATGCTCTGATTTCGCTTTGTTGTTTTCCTATATCTACTTAGCATTAGAGATCGATGGCTCTGATGAATTTTGAGACCACAAATCGGAAATACATTTCAGAAAAAAAACTATTTTTATGAATAAATTGATATTCTGCAAATGTTTCACAGAAGTACAATCGTAATAATTTTTAAAGCATTGACTTGATCGAGCCAATTTGATATTTTTTTATTTGCAAGTTGAAGTTTATAAAAGGGTTTATTATGATAAAAACACATTTCTTCACCCGACTCTGTACCTTTTCCTTAATCGTATCTTTTTCAACTCAAGTCCTAAAAGTTTAGGAAAACTAATGGTTTACAACAAAAATGAAACATGTTAAAGCCCTTCAAAAACATTGTTAAACCATTTTTTTTATATATATCTCACGGTGTGTTTTGTAGAACAAACAAATGATAAAAAAAAAATCGGTATGTCTGATTTTTGGCATCGTGAAAGAAGGGCTCTTTCCCGAAATTTTGCGGGGTATACTGAGATATTTCGTCGAGGGGTCTAGAGCAACTTTTTTTTGAAGATCATTTTTAGATTTTATGGGATATTTGTTCAAAAAAGTCACAGAAAATCGGTGCATTCATGTTGATATCATATCAATGTCAATATCAATATCATATCAATGATGATAATAATTTATTGAAAAACTGTTATCAAGTTTTGTCTCGGAGCGTATAGTGGTGTGTCCCCACGCTTCTTCCTCCCCTGTCGATTCAGAATTGTGTTGTTGTTCGAACACTCAGTGCTCAAACTTCACCCAATTACAAGTCATCTCTGCTATACGGCTTTACGCAGTAGACCTGGCCGATTTAACGCTTGTGATGTTTCAATGAATTAGAATGCAAATGTTAATAAATGACAAGAAGAGTGCTAGGCGTCATCTAACCTAAACTGAAATAAAAAAAAATGTACCAAATTCCTTTATTCTAGGAATTTTGCCTCTTTTCCTTATTTAGTAATCGGGTTTTTTGGATTATTTAATAAGGAAAGGAGCCAAAATTCCTAGAATTTAGGAATTTGGTACTTTTATTTGTTTTCAGTGTAAGGCACTCTCCAGGATCCCTTCGAAAGATTGGCTGCGCTAGGGTCTGATTAGATAAGATTAGATTTAGATTAGAAAAGCTGTTATCAAGTTTTGTCGAAATTCATGGAAATTATTCTACAGCATTAATTAAAAAACTCAGTAGGCAATGTCCAATATATGAAAGGGAATTAAATTCAGAAATTTTGGAGAAAGTCCCTGTTTATTTTAGGAAATTGGTCATATCTTTGCTTACATTGAACCAAAACTGATACTTTTTTTATGGAATTTGTCCAGAAAACTTCTCTCTACAATGTGATGGATTCTAAAATGTTTTAAAATGTAATGGTGTAATATGACAGAAGATTGAAAAAATAATTTTGGGATCTTATTCGGTAATAAAGAGCTCATTTATTAAATAATCTATGTTTTGCACAGTTCAAAGCTCAAATTTGTACCCTGGCAATGTGGTGCAGCATTTTCATGACAAATTATACAAAGAAAAGATTTATTTTCGGTCGTATTGGGGTTTCCAGCTTGGATTTTGGAGTAATTTCAAAGAAAGCTACAAATCTGGTAAATTGGTCCGAAAACTTTTTATTGGATGTCAAATATTGGTCAAATAAATTAAGTTAGTGTCATAAGGAAATTTTTGTGATATCAACATGAATGTACCGATGTTAAGCGACTTTTCTGAAGAAATATCCCATAAAATCGAAAAAAAATCTTCAGAAAAAAAAGTTGCTCCAGACCCCCCGACGAAATATTTTGGTATACCCCGCAAAATATCAAGAAAGAGCCCTTGTTTCACGGTGCCAAATATCAGACATACCAAATTTTTTATCTTTAAGGTCTCAAAAAAATACACCGTGATCTTCTTGTTATATCATACTTTGTCTGTCTTCTACGTCAAATTTCTTTGCGTAATTCCACTGCTTGCGAGGAAATACCTCTAAGAAATCAATCGCTTTCCAAACAGTTCTGTTCAGTCTATGTTGGAACATTCCATTCCGCCAATGCTTATTAAGTTAAAGTTTGTTTAGTTCGTTATAAACTACAGTATTTTCTTTTACCAAAGTGCTACAAGTTTTCCACTGTTGTGTGTCAGTTACCTTTTCACGAAACTTTTAAAACATTCTCTTGTGTGTCTGCTAATATAATAGCAAAGTTCGTTAGTTTCAAATCTTGAAACAGAACCTATACCTAAAACTATAGCCTTTCGTTGCTTAGAAATGTTGTTTATTTGTACCGTTAAGTAAACTGGAGTGATTAAGGGTAGTAGTTAAATATTGTGGCATACAAAAACCATACTGTCCCTAATCCCTCGATCTTGTTTGACTCAGCGTTGGCCTAGTGTGAATTAAGATTTCATAGAGTAGAGTAGATGTTTTTAGCTTTATTTGAGTAGTATCATGTGTTGCATGCCTTAATAGCTTCTAGTTTAAACTGGTTTACTAATGTAGATAATGTCTGTATCATCTATTCTCTTCCCCGCACCCGTATCGCTAACGTCCAGGAGTACAAAGAGTTCATCGATGCTGAAGGTTTAATGCCACTTCCAACTTCCGACTTCCACACGACGGTCTGCTTAGAGATGCGTATGCTAAAGAATAATATGAATAATAATTGTATAGCCCCACCAGCACAATTTGGTCCAAGTACAATATCATATCCATATCCGTATATGGATACACCAATCAAACATTCTAATAACTGTAATAATAATAACGCTAGCGTTAGTAATAACAATAGTAATAGTAACAATGGTGATTTAGCTAGTGTCGATAGCTCCGATACGTACGCTAGTTGTCAAACGCATCCATTCCTGTCACAAGGTGATCTAACATCCGATATTGTAGATATGTCATTCGACTTAGACACGCTAGATACGAACAATCTGTACATAAATCCACTGGAGAAAGATACTCAACAGCAGCGTTCCGTAGGTAGAGGCCAAGTAAAGAAAAGTGCTTCCGGAGACACTGGCCTGCGAAGTTTGGGCATGAGTCCGATGGACGATGAGTACAAACAGTTCCAGACGTCGTTCGACACGTCGGACCGAGGAAGTCGTGTCAGTTTGAACGAGACCCCGGTGCCAAAGCATCGCAAGACCCGGTTCCAGCAGGGTGCTGCCTCGGCCGCAATGGCCGCTGCAGCCGCGAGACCCAAGACCCGCTTCGAGAACCTCAAATCGTCCATCGAGAGTCTCGACGAGGCGGCTGGCAATGGCCAAACGGCGGCGAGCAGCAGTAGTGGGACGAGCAAAAAGACACGTAGATCTTCCTTCATGCCTGGCAGCAGGAGTATAGCCTCGGCGACCAAACTCATCAACCAGCACCTGTTTGGCATCCAAAATCCGGCGCCAAAAGGTAAGTGTTGTGCCACGTTGTGCCCACGAACGCATCACCACCATTGTTCGCCTCACAACATACACCACATACACTCTTTCGTTTTCAAAGTATAACACAAATTTTATGAAAATGATTCGAAAATACCGCCTTATTCAAAAATTCGGCTGCGAATTCACACTCGAAATTACGCATTACTCAAAGACTCCAAACAGAGCTGAGCCGCTATTGCTGTGTAACCAAAATCAATCAAATTGTTTCCATCACTTGACTGCAACACCACATACTTATGCCTAACACTGTAACTCTGTCATACTATCATTATCAACACACACACACACGCATAAACACTTGAACATGTTTGTACTTTTCTCCACACGCCATATGTCGTCACCATTGTTACTATTCCACGGGAAATGTTTATGTTATGTACACGCCACACAGACACTGTTTTAACAAACACCCACACCATCAGTGATATGTTTGAATGTTTTGCGGTGTTTTTTTATCACATCAACTTAATCTACAAACACTGAAACTCTTTATTTACACACATTAGTTATAATTTAAACACGATTTCTACGGCCCCATCGCCTTACGTTTACGTTCGATTCTCGATTGGTCGACTAATTGAAAAACTCATATACACAAACAATTTGATATGATAAGGAGAAATTATAGTTTTGGTGCTGATGGATTGGATAAATGGAGTTTTTTTACATTAAATACATTTTTACACAAATTCCGTAAAGGTCGAATAAGTATTACAAAAATAAATCAAAAGAGTTGTTTTCCTTTATAAACTTTAATTGGATTATCTCATCAAAACATGATAAACACGGTTTATAAATTCCACAATATAAATTAATCAAATGAGCTGCTATCACGAAGATTGCTTCTCAAGTTGTAGTCGTAGTACAATAATCCATATTTGTCAACAATATTTCTAGAAATACGTTTAAACTATCAATTCATTAACATTTCATTTGTGTTGTCTCTCTTTTCACTTTTTTTCTCTCTTTGTGCATCCCGTCAAAAATATCGTCCAAATCATCAATCAATCAATAAAATTTGTTCTATCAAACCCGTTTGCAAACATTCAACTCTATTTTCCATCAAATCATTGCGCGCGAATCGCTAACAATCGAAAAAAATGTTTCAACTCGTCGTCGTTGCAAATCGATCGCCCTTCTTCCAAAATTTCATTCGAAATCACATCCACGCAGGTAAAGACGATACTAAAAAGTTATCACTATCCATAGATTCGATAGAAACGTCACCTCAGTTAGAAACTCATCGACGATCGAAATCGATCCTCAAAAATAAATCTGAAGCGTCGAGACTTTTGTCCGATCCAGAAAGCGAAAGACTATTGGCTGACAATATGTCTGGATCCGGAGTCTCCGACAATGGTGCCAATATGGTAAATTTGATTTTTGAATGTCGTTTGAATGAGCATATCTTACTTTTTCGTTTACTTTTTTGTTACTGAAAACAAAACCCCTTTTGTTTAACTGTGTGCCACTTTTTACGATAGTTTTGATTTTTAAGATCTATGGCGAGATGCATCGTTGCTTGGGATTGAGTAAAAACACGCCATAACTAACTCATAATGAAATCGGTGGTATAAAAACAAACATTGTTTAAAACATCGTAGATCAGCAGTGATGAGTGTACCGAAAATTATTGATACTATATGATTCGGTCAAGATTATCAACATTAAGATCCAGAAATCCCTTTGGTTACCCTATGAACTCCGTGGCCAACTTTCAGAAATTCTGGGTCATACAAACTTAGTTTACAAAAGTGGTACACATCCTTGTTAATATATCAACTCGAGAACTAATCAACCAAGCGTCTCCATCAAAATGTCTGACCATGGTTTCGATCAAGGTGAACTTATGGAGGCGCATGGTGCACTTTAGATGTTCTATCAAATCAGTTTTGTAGTATTTTCATCGGAAATAGAAATATTCATTGATTCTGAGTAAACTCAATTTACTACTCATCCCAAATAATGATGCGTCCCGATGTCTCCAGACAGCCATAGTTTCTAAGTTTGTACGTTTTTGCGTATTCCTAATCCAGCACTTTTTCGAAGCTCAGAATAGTTTTCGTGAGGAAAGGCAATCCCGTTGCCTTTCCAACAGTTTTGTACTATATATCTTGATGTTTCAGTTTCAGAATTACCACTGGCTACAAACCGTTTATTTCGCTTAAATGTCCTTTCTTTCACCCACAATCTGTGTGTTTTGTCGAGCTGCCCCCATGTCTTGTTTCATTGCACGGCTGTTGTCTGTTTTCAAATATCCTAATTCGATGGCTAACACCCCTTACTAACACCTCTGCTGTGTGTGTGGACCTACTAACCGTAACTAGTGCCGCAAACTTGCCGTTTGTTGAGTTGTTGTCCTATATCAGCCACGTGTGCACGTGACCTCCCCCTCCCCTACGTTAAAAGGTGAGCTAATTGTTCTCGATTTCTTCCCACCTGGGACACGACACGACACGACACGGATCAACAGGGGAGCGACTCAAATACTGACTACTCCGGAAGCACAATGATCGCCACCTCGATCACCCCGATAGCACAACGACATCGGCTGATACACCAGCGTTCGACACCGGCCTCGTTAGGCAGCAAAACACCGGCCAAGTTTCAGCAGCCCCGCTTCTCGCAGGAGGAAGCGGCCCGCCAGGGCAAACCGCAGCTGACCCGGGGCGTGGGCATCGGCACGTACGTCGATCATCTTACCGGTGACCGGCGGCTAGATACAGGGACTAGGGAAAGTAGCACAGGTGAGTCAAGTACGTCAATGTTCACCTCATTATTCTAAAGCCCATTGACAAATTACGTTCATACATTTTCGGGATTGCAAATAAACCAACTCCTCCGCTCACTTTTCCTTTAACACAGGCTTTCACAAAATGTAGACACTATCTCCCCATTATCTTGGACGTAATTTTTGAATGAATAATTTTGTTATAATTTGTAAATAAAATATAATTTAAAAATCAAGTCATATACAGCAAATTGGGACAAGTAAGATGCATTTAGTGACAGTTTATAAATTAACTAATTTTAACATAACTAACATAAATGTTAACATTCCATAGGTTGTAAGGTCCAACTTGTGACGATACACTACCCTCGCTTTACTAAGCAATCGAGTGGGAAACGATCACCGCATTGTTTATAATGGTTATGGTTAGAACATATACAGAGCAGTACAATTAATTCATCAATTTCCAAATTTGAAGTTCTAAAAACTGCTGTCCCTTTTCAGACTGTAGTCTCGATTCGCCCCAACTTACGGTATACATTTATGAGTTCAGGATCTTTTCTATCGTAAATCATAAATATTGAACAAAAATAGCTGTCCCCGTTAAAACCCATGTGTTTCGATTCGCACCATTTTACGGTAGCAAAGAGGTGACCACAATTTTAGAAACGGTCTTAAAATGAATTATGTCAAAATAAAGTTGTTATTTCTTTTTTTCATTTTTGACAGTTTTATCATCATCTGATAATTTTACGATTTTTTTACCGTAAGAAAGCCCATTTTTTCCTATTTGTTCGTCTATAAGAGGATCATCAATGTTTATAAAGAAAATTTATTGGAAATTTGCCGATCTTTTCGCAAACAATATTTTCAAAGATGAAAAGCTAAATTGTACAGTCATCCCACATATTCGGAACACTTTTGTGATAATTTGTCAATAGCATGCCAAATGCATCTTTTCTGTCGACCCTACTATTTTTAGGACCTTTATTTGGACATTCTCTTGCTATTTCACTAGTAAAAGTAGTACTTTTAAAACAAAAAACTGCATCTCAAGACTATTTCATTCAGAGCAGCAAAATACTGCCTTCAAATTGCCTGTTCCATAATTGTGGGATGTTATTGTGCCTCCCGCAATTGTGGAACACCTAAATTTAACTGATATTTTCACAAAAAAAACTTATCAAACCATTCTCAAAACATTACCGTAAACTGGGGTCAATCGGGACACATGGGGCGAATCAGGACAGCAGTTTTAACCATGTTGGAGCACAATATTTTGATTTTTCTGGTTGGTTTCGGTTAGAACAGACTCAGGCCAACAAAATGTGTACATCCATTCCAAATTTAAAAGCTTTAAGTGCTCTCAAAACTGCTGTCCCTATTCAGACTGTAGTCCCGATTCACCCCAGATTACGGTACTAAGCTTGAGTTTCGTTGGTTTCAGTGCGTGGAGTCATTATTTTGTAAAAAAATTGTAATCATGGAGAGAACCAAAGTTTGTTTACATCCGTAAGAAAAAAGTGTTCCGAATTTGTGGATTTCAAGGGTCAAAGTTGTTCTTCAAAAACTTGATATAAAAGTTAAAATTTACAGTTGTTCGATACAGCATTTGAAAGATCACAAGAAAAGCTTTCGAATGAAGGTAAAAGCAAATCATTAAGTTCAACTATCGATTTGCTATGATTTTTATTTTTCATTGGCCGATCTGTAAACTGTTCCGAACATGAGGGATGACTGTTATTCCATTTTGCACATCAAAATAAAAAAATCGCATTTGATTCAAAAATCATGAGGCCGTTGCATTTTTAGGTTTTTGTTCAAAGTAAAATGTTTGACAGATTGCTTTACGCGTGGCATATTTTCAATCTTAAATTATTAATGGATTAAAATCATGAATTATCTTGATGAGACTTTCAGAAGCGATAGTAATTTTACAGACAAGAGAAAAAACACAGTTATATGTTTTTAACCTATTTGTATGTTAGCCTTTTTGGTGTTCATAAGTTTATCAAGGTTTGTCAGATCTTTAAATTTATTTTTTAGTTTCAAACCTTTTTCACTTTTCAGATTTTTCTGCAAAATGAAAAATACAAATTAAATACGTTCGGATTGGCATAGAATCATATTGAGCTTGGTAGAGAAGTGTTCAAAAGTTAGTTAGGTCGTTGAAAATATTTTTCTAATATAACACATTTCATATAAAATGGGACACATTTTGGTTCGTGCTTAGAGTTCAATTCAAAAAACTAGTTTAAAGAACTTCAGGCAAACTTCTTACTTTTTACCATTTTTACCTAAAATTAATATGTATTTTATTTAAAAGCTTGTAGAAATAGTTGACTAATTAAAAACATTGTTTTTTTTTTCTGAAAACTTCAGCATCAACTTAGTAATGATATATATGACGTACAAACTAATATTTTCACACTTTTAATCCGGAAAAACTAGTCACCTCGGCATTTAAAATAAGAATTCCCGATTCCACCTTTTTTAAACACCACTGAAAAAAACCTTTTTTTCTCAAAAATAGTGTGGCCTACCCAAGTACATGTTTTAAAAATGATAATCTTGACTCAAAGAGAGAGAGAAACCTTACCAGTTGGAAAAAAATGCAAAAAGCAAAATGCAAAAATTTATTCAATTCGGTTTATTTGTGAATAATCAAGTTACAATGAGTTCATTAAGGTACATAACAGAGTTTTGGAGTTCCTTTCAGCTGTGTGTTACATCGTAATTCAATCGAAAGTATTATTATTTATAAATATTAAATAGAAAGCAAGAGTAAGAAAAAGTTTTCAAAAAACTTACAGAAAGATGTCAAAAATTTAACACATAGAACACTTTGGGGGTTCAATATGTTTACTGCACATATAATTAAGGACCTTATAAATTAATATCACATTTGTTATGATATATATTTTCTTCTAATACCAGAATCGGAAACAGCATTCTCAACATATCTTGCAGCTAGTAATAATAGTAATAAGGACAAAGCGTCTTTCGCTGGCAGCAGCTTGACATCGAGCGATGAAAGTAAGACCACCACCAGCAGAGGAAACTCAGTGGAGAACCACGGCGGAAGTAGCGGCTATGGAGCATCATCATCGTAGCAGGTAGTTGTGGCAGTGACACTTGTTCGATATTCTTATATTCTGATAATTCCTGTAATTTATTTTAGAAGCTTCAAAAACCAAACCTCAACGAAAAATACTAAACCTAGTTGTCACGTAAAAGTACTGTAAGTTCGTGGAACAATATATCAACTTCAGGCGAACAAGAAACTAGCAGATCACTACAACAACAACCACAACCTATACCAAAGCGAGCAACCTAGAAACAAGGAGATGATCTTCTAAAATGCAATCAACAATTAAAGTATGTGCCGACAAAAACAGTAACCAAAAAGAGAAACCAAAGGAGTACATTATTTAAAACCGGTCAACAATCTTTTAAAGACAGTCGAGTAGAGCAAACAAACAAACCAAATTTAGGTAAACATGATTCAATACAGCAGCATAAACGAAGCAAAAGAGAACCATTTCATTACTTCAAGCAACAGCAAATAACATTAATGTTCACAAATAAAATGATATTAGTCGCCAATACTAATCTTCAAATGCATCGATTAAATCGTCAATCGCACTCTCCTAGGCTAGAGACAAACAGATAATAGCTTAAAGCGGAAGAAGACTCGAAAACTCACAATCTGTCATCGTAAAAGATCGCGCGCCGAAATAAACAAAAAAAAACATGCTCTGTAGTAAATGCAACGATCAAACAGCAGCATTGCACGCACTTATTAGCTTCAGCGAAGCTTGACCGAAGCATCACACTTATTTGTACTACAAAAAAACAACACTCAGAAACCACCAACAAAAACACACAAACACTCCTCACGGAGACTGCAACGAATCTTTGCAATTCGTCCAAGAATCGCCACCCCCCGAAATGTACTTAAGAGATGGTTTTTGTTTAAGATAAACCTGGATTTAAAATAAACTTTCAGCGTTTGTTTGTCTATGCCGGGGAACTCATTCTTAATATGAGCCCCCAACGATAACTAAAAGCCGGTTTAAACGATGATCAGCAGTTGGACATGCAATCCGAAGGTCGTCTGTTCGAATCCCAGAGTGGAAGGGGGACAGGTTGTAAAAAGAGGTTTGAATTGCCTCACCATTCAAGCCTAGCTTCGAACTCCTAGTCGAGTAGGAATCTTGCAATAAAATCCGCCAGGACCAAGTCGAAAGTACGAATGGTCATAAGCTGAAACCTCAGGGGATATTATCTGTTTCAATAAACAAAGAAATGCATTTGTTTGTTGGAGTGCGTGCTTAGGCATTATTCTCCTGAAAGTACCATTAACCTCTAAGACAACTCTGAAAGTTTTTTACTCAAGAACGTCTTGCAATGCCTGATTGCATGTTAAAGCTGTTCCTGAAAATATCAAGATTTCCTTAACCAATATATTTGACTTTAATTTGAAAAAGTTTTTATGAAGAGCTTAAACAACAGATCCGCTTCAAAGTGCAAAAAAAAACGTTTCTAACAAAACTGAATCAGATCAAGTTTGTCAAAAGGGCAAATTAATTGTTTCATCTTAGCTAAATCATATTTAGTATGATATAGACAAACAAACGTTTAAGTTTCTTCCAAGTCCAGGTCTCGAAAAACAATCTCTTAAAAACTAGGAAAACCAGGAGGTGGGATAATTGTCCATATTTTTAAAACCACACAAATGCGCACGCTCTGGGCTGAAAGTTTTGCAAAAAAAAACAAGCTACTTGTAAATATACATTATACGAATTTTATTACGTAAAAATGCGAAACAAAATGATGAAAAGTATACCTGTGCTTACAAGGCTGCAAACGAGAATTTAGAGAAAAGGAAATTCGAACAAACGATTGAATAAGACTCCATATTTTATGTTTTTTTATTACTCAAACCTATGTTTGAAAATTTAATGAACAAGCTGTGTATAAACCGAAATGGACATGAAATGAACGAGAAAATTGGATTTACAAATGAAAATTTACTGTAATGCTAATTTATTAATGCTTTTTTTGCAACGAGATACCAGATTCGAACTACATATTTTCATATGATCGATTGAAAATATTGAATTTTCGTTAAAAGGCTTTAACAAAAACTATAAATATTTTTTTGATAAATTCGACATCAGAGACATTTTATAAGTGAAGAAAAACTTAAGTCACTTTACATTGCGCCTTTTTCTAAATACATATTTTTAAGCTTGACACTGCTCGAAAGCTAGTAGCGTCCAAAACTTTAGACAAAGCTCCACTTCTTCTCTTTGATTTTCAGTCATTTATAAAAAATCATTTTCTGATAGCGTTGTCAATGCTTTAATTACCAATCAGTTCATGTTTATGAGAAATCAGTAAAATGTGGTAAAAGTTTGGCACTTTTCATAAGTTTTCTTTTGCATGTTATTAAGTGTATTTCTCTACAAAGAGTTATTTATTTACATTCATTTATTAGCAGCAGACATTTGTATTCATATACAATTTTTAGTGATGAGTATTTTTTATGTTCAATGATTGCACATTTTTTGTAAACCAGTTACCTGTTCCATGGGACATATTTGAAATTTTTTCTTTCCTCTCAGTTATATTTTTGAGTAAGAAATGAAACAACTTTAGGTCTGTTGGAGTTTTTTTAATAAAAAATCTTTGAGGGGCTCAAAACCAAAACGCACCGATTTTACGGGTATAATCCCATTTAAACTTCACAGTCAAAGCGCCAGATCCTGTCTCAACCAATCAAACGCATATTTGGAATTCGGGCTCAGTACACCTAGGGGATCATACCCTGAAATGGCCGCACAAATAATCAATTTTGTTACATCCTAATGGTTACCTAAAATTGATTAAAATAATGTTTTCTATCTACATCTTCAATAAGTAGTTGATAATGCTTCATATTTTTTTCAGCCTTGATATTATATAACCCATAATTTTGAAAACTCTTTTGTATATTTTATTGCTTAGCTTACTATTTTTTAAATGGTTTTTAATTGTCTGTTGGTTGAAGACATTTTCAATGCTAATTGAATTAATTTTGCTATATACAAAGAGATTTTTTGAAATAATATGCATTTTTGAGATGAACTTCAACAGAACAGGTTATCAAAATTTCTCTAAAATTCGAAAAGATATGACAAATTTCAATGCCTGTCCATTTAATTTTGTTTGAAAAATAAACCTATACAATGTACTTTTCGAAAAATCTTTCCCTACACTTTTTTCTATAACGTTGGAAATCACTCAGAAAAAAACAGTCCTAGACAATCAATTTATTTACAGCAACGTACTATCAAATCGAAACAGACTGTAAACAAACCATTTTAGCAGCTGTACAAAAATTAAAATGGCTTACAACCGAACTTCACCAGCAGTTTTGACCCACTTTATACTGTAAAAAAATCTTTTCAATAACCACTTATACTTAAAAGTTTAAAAAAAACAATCACACATTTGTTTTGTCTATCAATCTTCTTGCATAAGATTGAGTAACTGTCTTACTGCAAAAATCATGATCAAATCGCTGCAACAAACGAATAGAATTACGATTAATTGACTCTAAAAGAAATTACATTAATCGAAAGCAATACAATCTCTAATGTATATTGAAATCTCATTTCTGCGTACGAGAAATTTTGATACACTTTATACCACACTCCACACAGCAAACAGCCAACACTGCTAAATTTCAAAGTCCACATCCAAGAAAAATACAAAAATAAAGACAAACTGCTTAACCTATCATACCTAACAGGCAACAAACTCAAACCAAAGTCTTACAAAGCGGAGAATTGACCTCTTTTCAATTGAATGTTGACTACTAAATCAAGCATGCAAGCTAACAAAAACAAACACGCGTTTAAAACGGCAAGCACACAAGCAAAATACATAATAGTAAAGAGAGAGAAATACAAAGGTTCGCAACGGGGTTGTTTAGAATTAAGGAAAACAATGGAGAATTGTAAGCTTCTTCTCTCGATAACAAAAAAACACAAAACTACAAATAATGCGACCGCTGACAGCAAAAAAAATAGATGAAAAACAACACGATATAAATACAATGAAAAAGAACATAAAAATGATGGCTTTTATCTGTGATTTAATTAAAAAGAGTAAAAGTTAAAAAATGTTAGTAAAACCGTGTATATTACAAATAAATTTAAAACTATGTTAACATTAAAGTAAAACAAAACATGTGCTTTTTAAATATTTTCGATATGAAGACATTATATATACAAAATCACTTGTGGGAAAGAACAACTATAAATAAAATAGACAGTCGAAAATGTCTAGATTATAACAAACCAGGAAAACTAAACCAACAAAAGGAATATAAATACATTATATTGAAACTATATATGTATGTGTAAAAAATAACTGAATCTAAGCAAAACTGCGAATGATGATAATTATAAGAATTTTAGGTTAAGCAAACCAGGTACACACAATTTAAGTCGCAAAAGTATAACTTTAAGCAAAACTTTACAACGCAGTTTACTTCTAAAAGACCTTTAAATTTGTTTTCTTTGTTTATTTGTTCACGTTGTTTTTGTTACGAGCTAGTCACCAGGATATTTACATTACTGAAAGTTGAGCAACTTATTCTAGTCATTACTTTAAGAATACATTTATCATGCTTAGGCTTATGTAGGGTTATGATTTTGTTAACGGTTTACGTCAAACTTTTTATTATGAATAAAGAATGAGTTTCATAAAAGTCACTTGAATAATTTTTTTATAATATGTTTTCCTTTTTTTCATGATAATTATTCCTTCATTTCTTATTGTTATACTTAGAAATCATTATGTGGCTTCAATCTACTTTAAAAAGATAAAATTTCATAATTCAGAACACATAATGTATCAATCACGAACAATAAATGGTTTGTGGTTGTTGCAATCTCCAATCATTTTCAATTTCAATGAGTTTCATAAAAGTCACTTGAATCATTTTTTTATAATATGTTTTCCTTTTTTTCATGATAATTATTCCTTCATTTCTTATTGTTATACTTAGAAATCATTATGTGGCTTCAATCTACTTTAAAAAGATAAAATTTCATAATTCAGAACACATAATGTATCAATCACGAACAATAAATGGTTTGTGGTTGTTGCAATCTCCAATCATTTTCAATTTTTTTTTAAATTGATAAACTCATTTTCAATCATGATTGCATAATATTTAAAACTCCTTTGTCTGAGCAAATACTTCATTTCACTTGTCTGTTGATTCTGATAATTTTACATATCCAACTAAACACTACATTTAGGAACCACTGAAAACAAACAAAAAAACGAGCGCGGTTTAGTAACGTCCTAATTTCTACAAAAATGCAAACATTTAGGCGAGATAATCAATGAACAAAATTCTCAGCACAAAAAGAATGCTAAAAAGTAAAAACTTATCAAAATTCAGCGAATACACGAAAATTTAAACTAAGGCATGTATTGAACAAACAAACCATACAATTTAGGCAAATGTTTATACACACACAAAATTTTGAACGAGCGCGTCGGTATGTAAAAATGCAATAATTGGTTTACCGTGGTACCTTGTTATTTCCGTTTTCAGAATCTTGCACTTTTACTTTTTATTATAGGAATTTATATTTTGTACGCAAATGTGAAATGATTGTGAGCATGTGTTACTCGAATGATATCTCTGGCTTTTTTGCTTCGACAACACATAAAAAGCTAAAAGAGAGCATTTTATTATGCAACAAGTAACTTATTAATTACAGGCGCATTTTTTATTGAGCAAGTGAGATGTACGGTTTAGAATAATTGTTATACTCTGATATGAATTAAAACGGATAGTTATTTTTAAAGCATGGTTATCGTGTAGAGAGAATGTGAAAGTCATCATCTAATTTTACAATACGTATTCAAATTAAATGTAAAAAAATAGTTAAAACAAAACGCATTTCGCCGATTTTGAAAATATAATGAAATAACCCTAAGAACTACGTTCCTCCCAAATAACAATTCCGGTTTCGTCTTGATAAATGTTCAGTTAAAAGTATACTCGAGGTCTTTAAAGCACTTATCGAGATAACAGAAGCATTCAAAAAATTTCATTTAAAAAAAATCATTCAAAAGATAATTTGAATAAAACCCATGAAATTCCAAATACTTTTAAGTGTCATTTTTAATAAGGAAACTCGAATTGTTATTTGGATTGTTTGTCCACAAATGATGCTACGGAGTTTTGAAAAAAAAAAACAATATTTTCCCCACCCGTGTAGAGTAAACCAAGTGACAATTAAATAAGATTCACGTTATCACCCGCCAAATGTGAAATTCTAGTTTGTAAACACGTCACAGTTTAACTTTGTTCATATTTAATCATACATTATTTGATTGATAATCACATGCAATCACGGATCATTGAAAGAATGGATTCAAACAGGATGAGAGCTGCTACAGTTTGAGACAAAGCGGATGCAAGTAATGGAATACAATATTTGCAATATGTCCTTCGAGCAAAACAATTAAAATGCAGTTTGTAAAATAGAAAATTACATTTATGGTTTTGTAATAGGTTATTTTTTGTCATTCAAACGCCATTTTAATCGACAAACAACAAATGGGAAAACTGTGAAAAGTCTATACAAAATTTAGATGAAAAATAAACAGAAAACATTTTTATTGATAATAAAATAGCAATTGTTATTTTTGATCCGAAATTATTAACACTGTGAAACTAACCCAAGGCTGAAGAGCCAAAATTGGAGCAGGAGCAGAATCTTTTTGAGGATCTGGAGTCGGAGTCGGAGCCCGAGTTGGCTGATTTATTTACTATAGCTTTGTATCAAGGTAATCCATCCTTTAAATTACGGACATTGGCTTTGTATAAGATTTGTTGTTGGAGTCGGAATCATTAAATCGCCACAGCCCGTATATGTAAACACACAGCCTATTGGGAATTTAAAAGTGAGAGTGTGTGCAACTTGCAGTTAAGAGCGAGTTTTTCACCGATGTGAAACAGGTCGTATTGAGGTGCTCCGATTTGGATGAAACTTTCAGGGTTTGTTTGTCTATACATGAGATGAACTCATGCCAAATATGAGCCCTCTACGACAAAGGGAAGTGGGGTAACACGGGCATTGAAGTTTGAGGTCCAAAACACATGAAAAATCTTAAAATTGCTCGCATTTCCGTAAAGCTTCATCAATTCCAACTCTCGTAGATACATTCGAATGGTCTTTTGAAGCCCTTCAAAATGTGCTATAGGCATCCAGGATTGGTTTGATTTTTTCTCATAGCTTTTGCAAATTACTGTTAAAAATGGATTTTTTTAAAACCTCAATAACTTTTGGCAACAGCCTCCAACACCCATACTCCCATAGGTCAAAAGTTAGGGAGTTAGTTTTTGCCCTGTAGGCCTCCATAGCGGCACTTTTTGGTCTCAATTTTGACATATTCGGAATCCTCAGAAAATTTTACATTAGATTGAGGTGTTGGAATTTTGAATTTGATTGGAAAAAATGCCATTTAGAATTAATTAAAATATTATTTAGCATTTTGTCGGATTGAAGTAAAACAAGTTTTCGCCTACTTGATACAGCATTTGACGTCTTGATCATAGAGTAAATAAGATCTATTTCTTTTTTCAAAAATGTTTTATTTAATTATTTTTTAAATCAAAATTACAACTCCAATACTTCTAACTTACGTGAAATTGTCCGAGGATTCCGAATATGTCAAAATTGAGACCAAAAAGTGCCGCTATGGAGGCCTACAGGGCAAAAACTAACGTTGTAAAATGTTTGTTCTAGAAAAATCGTAAAACTATGAGAAAAACTGCGATTGGCCAAAAAGTTAATACCGTAGGCTTATAGTCCATGAAATTCCCTAACTTTTGACCTATGGGAGTATGGGTGTTGGAGGCTGTTGCAAAAAGATATTAAGGTTTTAAAAAAATCCATTTTTAACAGTAATTTGCAAAAGCTATGAGAAAAAGTCAAACCAATCATAGATGTCTATAGCACATTTTGAAGGGCTTCAAAAGACCATTCGAATGCATCTAAGAGAGTTGGAATTGATGAAGTTTTACGGAAATGCGAGCAATTTTAAGATTTTTCATGTGTTTTGGACCTCAAACTTCAATGCCCGTTTTAACCCACTTCCCTTTGTCGTAGAGGGCTCATATTTGACATGAGTTCATCTCATGTATAGACAAACAAACCCTGAAAGTTTCATCCAAATCGGAGCACCTCGATACGACCTCTAGAACAAACCGAGCAGAATCTACAAATACTGCCTCTTAAACTTTCTGTGAAGTTGCTGTGAAGATTACCATGGCACTTTGAAAAGTTTTACTTCATGTTGCACGCACACACTCTCACTTTTAACTTCTCGATTCCTTTCTTACAAGGAAGCAAGTGGAATAGACTGTTTGTTTACATCTACAGATTCGCCCTATTGAAAACTTAATACGGAATTAAAAGGTTACATACAAGTAGAAAGCAGCAGTCTTAACCGAATGGTTACGCTGTCCGCTTTGTAAGCGGATGATCATGGGTTCGATTCCCATCTGCTCCAACCTTCCATCGGATGGGGAAGTAACACGTCGGTCCCGGCCTTGGTTGTTGTTAGGCCGTTAAGTCATTCCAGGTGTGGGAGTCGTCATCCTGCTATAAAGACAAACAACATGGTGGCATCGCTGGCGGCGGTTGGACTCGCAATCCAAGGGTCGTCAGTTCGAACCCTGGGGTGGAAGGTTCCTTGGAGTAGAAAGAGGTTTGGGTGCCCTCCCCATTCAAGCCTTCGGACTCCTAGGTTCGAGCAGAAACTTGCAATAGAGACCACAAAAGACCTGGGGGTCGTGAATGTGGATGGTTTGATTTTGACATGTAGAAAATCCTAGAGAAAATCACAAAATTTCATATCACAGAAAATTGTTTAAATCCACTAAAAAGATGATTTCAATCACTCCTGATAGTTTCAAGAAGATATTTCATGATTAAACTGAAGGAGAGACGATTTAAGCCTAAAAATTTGCGTTTTTCTCTGAACACAGAGTTGATTTACTGGTGCCACGATATATCGAAATGGGATGGCACTTTGGCCCTTTTTGCCTTCCTCACCTTACTGAGGAAAGGCTATAAAATCACTCGAAAAATGAACTTATTAATTTGACCTCGTAGACCCACCTTCACGTATACATATCGACTCAGAATCATGTTCTGAGCAAATGTCTGTGTGGATGTGTGTAGGTGGGTGGACAAAAAAATTGTCACTCGATTATCTCCGGACTGGATGAACGGATTTTGACCGTATTAGTCTCATTCGATCCGTCTTGGGGTCCCATAGGTCTCTATTTAAAATCAGCAAGTTTAGTTAAGTACTTCAAAAGTTATGCTAAAAAAACGATTTTGAAGTACAGTATGTAAAAAAAGAATTTACACCCCTTGGGCACTATGTACATATTGTGATGAAACATCTAAACAATTTAATGTTGACAGAAACCTAGTACTACGTTTTGTTCAGAAACTCATGCCAGACATTTTGCTACAAAAAGCTCATGAAAAGATGATTTCTATAAAAAGTTATATAACAAATACTATTACAGAAATAAAAAAGGTACAAAAAAAGTTTGTACACCTTTCGAAAAATTTACATAAATAATGTTATTTGTTGACAAATCACCATAAATCCAGTCTCCCAACTCCAAATAGGCATCTTTGACTGATTAAAAAAATAATTTGGATTGAATATAAAGTTTACTAACTACTTAGTATAAAAGTTTATATAACTCTGGAAATTCTATATAAAACTTATCTTAACTTAATTTTGAAATCTTCTAATTCAACTAAATGTCAATATATTACCATAGAATTGCTAAATAAACATTTTGGATTGGGTATAACACCGTTTTGGGGGTATTTGTATCGATAGAATAGATTTTTCGTTGGAATTTCGTACCAACCCGGAATTACGTCGTCGGAAAATCCGCCGGCATCTGAACCGGTCCACAATTCACAAGTCAACCTATGTGGCATCAGAAAGGGCATAAAATTTCCGATCTTTTGATACCCATACATCCAGGTTTTCTATAAAACCCACGTTTTTAAATACCTAAGCAAAAACGTTGTTATGGTTTCGTTTGAGCAACCTGTCAAAAATGTATGGAATTTCGTAATTTTTGTTCTCGTGGATCAAACTTACTTTTTGCCCAGGTATTTAAAAACGTAGGTTTTAAAGAAACCCTAGATGTTTGGGTATCAAAAGATCGGAAATTTTATGCCCTTTCCGATTCCACATAGGTTGACTTGTGAATTGTGAACCGGTTCGGATGCCGGCGGATTTTCCGACGACGTAATTCCGGGTTGGTACGAAATTCCAACGAAAAATCTATTCTAGCGATACAAAGACCCCCAAAACGGTGTTATACCCACTCCCAAATGTTTATTTTGCAATTCTATGGTAATATATTGACATTTAGTTGAATTAGAAGATTTCAAAATTAAGTTAAGATAAGTTTTCTATAGAATTTCCAGAGTTATATAAACTTTTATACTAAGTAGTTAGTAAACTTTATATTCAATCCAAATTATTTTTTTAATCAGTCAAGGATGCCTATTTGGAGTTGGGAGACTGGATTTATGGTGATTTGTCAACAAATAACATTATTTATGTAAATTTTTCGAAAGGTGTACAAACTTTTTTTGCACCTTTTTTATTTTCGTAATAGTATTTGTTATATAACTTTTTATAGAAATCATCTTTTCATGAGCTTTTTGAAGCAAAATGTTTGGCATGAGTTTCTGAACAAAACGTAGCACTAGGTTCCTGTCAAACTTTAAATTTTTTACATGTTTCATCACAAAATGTGCATAGTGCCCAAGGGGTGTAAATACTTTTTTTACATACTGTATGTCCGGAAGATTGTAAAAAGGGTGGTTTTTGCAAGAAAACCTATCATGTTATACATTTTCAGAAAGGTATTGAAAAGACCTTTCCAATGAGCCCAATACATTGAAGATCTGATAACCCTATCAAAAGTTATTAGCACTTAAGTGGTATTTATACACTTTTTGGAGGCCGGATCTCAGATATTTCAATAAAAATGATGTCCGGGTCCATCATGCGACCTATCGTTAATTAGATAATCAAAAGACCTTTCAAATGAGCCTAGAACATCGAGAATCTGACAACCCTTTCAAAAGTTATTAGCACTTAAGTGGTATTTATACACTCTTGAAGGCCGGATCTCAGATATTTCAATTAAAATTATGTCCGGGTCCATCATGCGACCCATCGTTAGTTAGATAATCAAAACCTTTCAAATAAGCCTAAAACATCGAGAATCTGACAACCCTATCACTTTAGTGTTATTTATACTTTTTGGAGCCCGGATTTCAGATATTGTGATAGAAATATTGTCTGAATCTTCCATGCGAACTATCGTTGGATAGGTTTTTTATCAGACCTTGCCGATTAGCCAGAAATATTGAAGGTCTGTGAACCCTATCAAAAGAAAAGAGTAATAAAGTTGATTTGATAAACATGTTAAGGGGGCATGTTACTATTTTTTACTGAATAAATTGACTTTATGAATGTGAGGAAGGCACCAACCACCTAATGGTGGATTAAGTAACGTTTTTCTAAATGTCCTACTGTAACAATTTTGCTTCGAAACACTGATGATTTGATCAATATTTGCAGACATGCAGCCTCTGAACAAAAAACAAATAAGAAAAATTATATTTTCTAAACCAAATAACGTCAAGTATTAATCTCAGCAGCTTATGTAAACATATATGGATTTCATATTGGCGTAACATTCCTCTTTGGCACAAATCCAAAGAAAATAGGGGAAATATACCCTTTCTAATCAAACACCTATCTTCGTCATATGAAGAGTTTGATGCTCGAATTAAGCTCCAAAAATACTATTTAGGCTGTAAACTTACCAGCAACAGCACCGCCTCAAGTAAGCACGCAAATGTATGCCACTTACTGGCCAAAAAGATCAAATTTAATGCACTTTTGATCATAATTTCTATTTTGCGATACAATTTCTCATCATTTTGGTGGCACACACATCCACACGCAAGATGAAAGCTTAACTGCCTAACGAAAGTCTCCATCAATATCTTTTCACTTGCTCTAACGTTTTCAAAGCGCTTAAGATATATAATTGCTTCCATCTATCGGCAACATGTTCTTTTGCACATTAGTTAGTCACCAACTTGAAAAATAATCCCGAAACATGTAAATAATTAGCAAGCGCCAAAAAAAAAACAAACGCGCCAAGTCTTTTGACGTTTGAGTTTTGACTACCAATTCCAATCGAAGGCTGAAGAAACCCGAGCGAGAAGCGAAGGCAAATAAAAAACAAAGGGTGGCCACCAACACCACCAGCTGAAAATAGGAAAATGGACGTGGTCCAATCGGCCCAATGCATTCGACTGATTAGAATGCGTTTGCGAAATAATTTGTTTTAATGCTTGTTAAAGGAATCGCATAACTTTAAATCAAAGTGAAAATAAACAGAAATGTTCACAAAAAATTGCTCTACTCGTTGGTGTACTTGGTTTTAGTAAATTTCAAGGAACACTCCAGATTATCCGGCATCATTCAAACACGACCGCTTATTAGGTTTAAAATCGGTATATTTCCTCTACAAATCCTCCACCCTAGCCTCTTGTTTTTGGTTTAAAAATGCAAATTTATTTGATTATTTATGTCGTGAGAAATAAGTCCTAATTGTAAACCCTTTTCAGATTCCAATCGTTCTGTTCGAATTAACGTATCCGCCTTGTATAATATCGATCACGAGCTTACTCAAATTTGGGTACTTTTTCCCAGTGGCAAGCAGACATTTCGACGGTAACATTTCAAAAGGCATCATGTACATTTTGACACTTTCTGGGTTATTGCATATTCTAAAAGTACTCCTAATAAGCTACCTCTCCACCAAAAATGAGCAAAAGTTACTTCAGTAAAGTCTGTTAAATCATGATTTTTAATAAAGTAACATAAACAAAATCTCTGGCATCAGCAGTCCCTGTTTATATAGCCCTGTCAACCTGTCAAACAAAAGACTACATAAACCTCGTGACGAAAAAAAGCAACATGAACAAAGCGCCATGTACAATCGGCGAAAAAAAACGAATCATAACAAAGCGTCCCCCTCAATGACAGCAGGGTGATATAGACGTTGGTGATTTCAAAAGAAGTTATGTTTGTTTTTCTCAAATAAAATTACAGAAATAATGTTTTATTGAATTTGGATGATCAAGTATGAATAAAAGCAACGTTTTTCATCGTTTGTTATCATTAGAACATCTCCAGAGTTTTTTTTGAAAAGGACCAATAAACTATTGTCTTTCATATGTTTATAGGACCTAATCAAAAAAAACTCCAGATCTTATTTTGCTTTTATATTAAAATGGGAATTGAAAATGGATGCTCAACATTCAAATGCGTTTTTCTCAAAACGCATGGTTTGTACATGATGCTTTTTGAAATGTTGGCGTCGATTTCTTAGTGGTGCATGCCGCCCTGGATGAAACTAAACTTTCTAGAAAAGTAAGTGAAATTAGTGGAAAGTGTATCTTGTTCTTTTGGTACGTTCGTTTGAAGAGCCGGTGCGGCACTGAGTGCCACACTCGGCGGTGCCAGTTTTGGTTCAATCGAACGTCATTTGTCAGTGCGCGTGGAACTCGCATGAAACTGAAAAAATATCGAGTGCGGCACTAGAGTTTCAGTTCCAAGATGGCGGCGAAACTCGTGCGGAACTAACGCGAGTTTCTTCAAACAAACACTTTGACAGCTCTGAGCAGGGATGCCACATTTGAAGATTTTCGAGCACAGGCTCAATGCTCAAACGTATTGTTTTGCCATGTTATTCGATGATTTTCAATTAAATGAATTACTCACGAAAAAGATAACAATGTTTTGCTTCTCTTGCCAAAAACAGATTTGTAAAATATTATTTTGCCATCAAGTTAAACTCATTTGCGTTTTTGTGATGTGCCCGAAAATCTTCAAAATCTGGCATGCCTGGCTCTGAGTGCGGCACTCAGTGTGGAACTAGCCATCAAACGAACGTACCATTTGTATCTTGTTCTTGACAGTGACAGTTTCCTCGCGTTTCAAAATAAACTAATCCAACGTGGTTTACAGTCGCAGATTCTTCAAAAAACAGCTTTAAAAGTATCGAAACTGCTTTTTAACAATATTGTTTACTGCTAAAGTAAGTAATAAGCTTTTCCTAAACTCATAGTGATTTTTCGCAAACCAGTTTTTAGTTCTTAATCCATGCTTCCTACCTGCCGATGCGGATTCCCAATTTGTTTACCAAAAAGTTCTCGCGACTATTCCCGGTTCCAAGCCGCTGGCGGCATTACTTTCGCAACATGGACAGTCCGGATCTGAGACCACCGGCCGCAGTGCGCGGCATGACCGTACTGGAGAAGGAAGCCTTCAACAAGCAAGTCAAGGTTCCTTACTTGAAGGTTCCTGGTGAGCTAAATTTCAATACCGTTTGTTTGGCGGTTAAAAAGTTGCTTCTGAAGATGGAACGCTACAAGCCGGTTCGAACGGAGGAAGCTAAAATAATACTACATCCGGCGGGGGTAAAGAGTTGGGATGATCTGAAGGAGTTGAAGCTGGATGGGCTGGACAGTGACTGCTTGGGGTGGCAAGAGATTCAAATCGGTTTCGACAACTGGAGATACGACGAAATCTTCCGCGCCGTGCTGCCGGAGGACAAGGAAGGATTGTCGGCCTTTTCGAAGGTTGGCCACGTAATTCATTTGAACTTGAAGGATCACCTGCTGCCGTACAAAGGGCTGATTGGGGAAGTCATCAAGGATAAAATCGCCACGTGCCGAACCGTTGTGAACAAGCTGGACACGATCGACAACACCTATCGGAACTTTGCCATGGAGCTTCTGGCCGGGGAAGAAGACTATCAGGTGTCGGTGAAGGAGAATGGAACCGTTTACGAGTTTGACTTCTCGAAGGTGTACTGGAATCCGAGGCTGAGTACGGAACATGAGAAGGTGGCCAAAATGTTGCGCAAGGAAGATATCCTGCTGGACATTTACGCCGGTGTCGGTCCATTTAGTATTCCAGTGGCGAAGAAGGGGTGCTCCGTGCTGGCGAATGATCTCAACCCCGAGTCGTACAAGGCACTCGTTAATAACTGCAAAAAGAATAAGGTCGAAGGCAGAGTAAAGTGTTTCAATCGCAATGGGATCGATTTCATTCGAGAGGAGGTAAAGACGTTTATTGTGGAAATAAACAAGAAAGACGATTTCAAAGGAACGGTCAACATCACGATGAATCTGCCAGCGTTGGCGGTGGAACATCTGGAGCATTTCGTTGGTCTGCTAAGTGATGAAACTGTAACGATTGTACACTTTCCCCTGGTTCACGTGTATTGCTTCGCGAAAGGAATCGAGGATAAGAAGGACATTGCCCGGCAGATGGTGAAAGACAACATGGGAATCGAACTCGGGGAAAATCTCAAAGAGATTGCCTTTGTTAGAAACGTCTCTCCGAACAAAGATATGATGCGAGTTTCGTTCTTCTTAACGAATGAAATTTTGTTTTCCAAACGTGAACTCAAACGTGATCGTGAAGTAGAAGACGAACATTCACCTAAAAGACAATGTAATTGAGATTTTTACGATTTTCATGTCGAAATTGATTGTATTATTTGTCTCCTTCGTTTCAGGTTTGGACCAGACTGCGCAAAATGGCCAAGAGGAGCACAAAAAATCGTCAACAGGTGAAACAAGTAGCTAAGAAGGCGAAAAATGTCTTTGCCGTTACACAAGGCAAGAAAAATAACACGAAAAAAGCAAAAGAAGTGTCGACGAAGTTGAAAAAGGTAAATTACCTTAACATACATTCAAAACTGAAGCAACTAATTGAACAAACTTGCAGATCAACGTCAACGCCAAACGAGAGAAAGCCGACAAGAACTTCCAGGACCTGCACGCGCAAATTGTGTCGAAAAAGCAGAACAACAAGCCACCGCCGAAGCCACTTCCCGCGAAGAACAAAGCCCAACCCAACACGAAGCAGATGGAGGCCGATCTGGACAAGATGCAAATGTAGCGCAGGACTTCAACTAGCGACAATCTTCAACTGTATATTTTCTCCCTTCTCCTGGTAAGAACAAGTTTCGCTTCTTCTTAGTACAATCAGATCTGTTTTGTTGGTTCGCGGGTCAACGATGACTTCCCTGCCGGCTTTCATTCGCGAATCCAGAAGTAGTAAACGGTTCCTTCGTGCCGAGTTTCCTGCATAATGTGCAAATGGCGCAGCATCTGAATTTTGCCGTTGACCTTTTTGTCAATCAGCCGTCCCATCTTCCGGGCGATGTCCCCTTGCGTGACAAATTTGTGATCTGCAATAAGAACGGGATTAAATTTTACCTTTTCGCCACTTCTACACTAAAACTTACTGGGAAAAGCGGCCTGCTGCAGATTGAACGCCTTCCACAGCGCCAAATCCTGCTGATTCGTGATGGCCTTTTTGTTCTTGTACAGCAGGGTATATTTCTCCTCAAAACACGCCACCACCACCGTCTGCAGAAAAGTCACCAGCTCGTCCACACTTTCGCGCCCTCGCATGTACTTTGGAATCTGCTCGAAATCCTCCTGGCTGATGACAACGTTAAAGTCCAAAAACGACAAACACCGCGGCTTCATTTTCGAAACAAACGGCGAGTTCTGATAATCCAGCAGGGTCATTTTCCTATCCGTTGTCAGCGAGGCTGCCGGTTTCAACGAGGACACGGGTTCTTGCTCCACAGCCTGTTCACCAACGTTGCCGTTCTGAACCGCCTGCAGAACCTTCCTGCCGTCGCCGCCTCCGCCATCGGTCCGATCGAGTTGTTCCAAGAGGTGCAGAATCAACAGCTCGTTCAGGCGCATCTTCCTGATGACCTCCGCGTATCGTGGGCCCAAATCGGTACGGAACCGCTTGAGGCAGTTTTTGGCTTGGTTGACTGCGTCGGAACATTCGCGCGCTTTGTGGTGCAGATTGTTTAGCTGCCTAACAACCTGGGACCGGCTTGCCTGCAGATCGAAGAATGTCTCTATTCGATTGATTACGTCCGCTTGTTTTGCTAGAAGTGTTTCGATTGACTCCATTTGTTGGCATTAAGTGTGCAACAAAGTTTTTAAATAAATGAAACTTCGTTTAAGTTCACGGCTTTGAAAACAGAAAATTCAAAAATGTTTGTTTAGTAAACAAGATGATAACGAAAGGTGTCACACTTAAGAAATTGTCAAACTGTACCGTACACGCTTCCAAACAACTAGACAAAATAAGGAAATAATTTACTCGAAGAGAAACGTGGTGATTATCGCACTCGATCGTAATTTCTCGACTCATGATCGAGATTTCTCGACTCATGATCGAGATTTCTCGATCTTAATTTGTCAACGGTAAGTCGTAATTTGCCGATAGCAGATTGAGATTGGAGAACCTGGAGCTTATTAGAGAACGGCCATCTCAAACCAAAAGTACCAATTGAAGCACGAGAACTGTCAAACGGAGGTACCAATCGAGCAAAAGATAAAGGATTAATAAGCTCCAGGTTCTATAATTACGATTACAATTGGGTACTAAAGCCCTATGTCAATTTTTATGTACAACGGTAAAAAACACGATTTAAAACCATTTCTGATCACTTTTTTTTTTTCATTTAAATGCAAAAAAAAAATGACAAGACAACATTTTTTCGATGGATCAACTATGGTCCCCTTGGAACGAGCTGTCAAGTAGGAACTTTTCTGTCAAGAAGGACCGCGAGGTTAATTTTTCAAAGTTGATTTAAAAATCCATTTTAAACTCTTTGTGTTAGTACAAAGGGTCATTGTACTCAGAAAAATAAGCTTTATCGCTGTAAACAATAATATCAGCAATCTAAGCTTCATTTTAGGACCCTATTACGATAATATCTTGAACTATGTACTAACGACAAATGACGACCGACGATCGAAAAAAACGATATTTACTATTTGTTCACAGTTTATTGGGGGGAGGTGTCCACGTGCTTCCATCCCGCCAGTCCATATGTATAGCCTTAGTGTTGTGTTCACTGTATTTGATATTTTGTGAACCACACCGTATGCTGTACTCGACAGATATGGACTGGTTCCCGGCCGTGCTGATGGGTCTCGCAGCTGGCTAGTTGAACGTACCTGTTAGAACATCAAATCATGATGTTTTATCCTTTTGTTTCCTTAGTAACAGTAGCAGGGGCGCCGACTCTGGGGGGGCACGGTACTTTTTGCCCCCCCTAAAATTTGGCTGGGGGGGCAGCCCATACATTGTGCCCCCCCCCCAGAAATTTTGGAAGAAAAATATTCTTATATCAAATATAAAAAAAAAATCACAGAAATAATTGAAAATAATATCTAAAATTTAAATGGAACATTGTTTGTACACACGGATAGAATTCTTGTAAACGAATCCGTAAAATAGTTCAAAAACGTTTGTTGTTTTCGAAATCGCTGAAATTTTTTGAACAAAATCGTTTACAATTTTCTGGATTTAGATGCATTTTTATTCTAAGTCGACAAAATTTTATCTATACCACTGTGCTCTCTAGGAGAATCAGTAAGCTTAGTACAAGAGCACAGAGTCATCGGTAAAGGATTTGAGAGATGTCGTCAACATAGATTTAACGGATTTGCTCATAAGATTTCTATCTTTGCATGTTGTTTCAAAAACAAAACCAATGTACTTTTTCCATAGCACTTCATCTACAATCAAACTTACGCAAACTCTTGCGAAAACAATCATCATGTTTTCAAACGCAACATTCTGCGATTTGCCATTGTAGATCAGGATTTAGCGAATATAAACAGAAACACATTTCAAAATGGTCATTTGTTGACTGCTTTACATTTACAAAAATGCTGATAAATTCGATAATTTTTTGGGTAATTTTAGAAACGATTTGAAAAGATTTCAAATACATTTGTTAACCTCTAACCGTTCTATACCAATTTTAGCCGAAAAATACAATTGTTTCAAAAAAAGTATTTTTTTGAAAACTAGCGCATCGCTTTACTGAGAAACAGACAAATTAAAACCTAATCTGAGACAATTTCACATTATAATCTTAAAAAACACAAGTGTATCGCATTCTGCCATTTATGTTCGATTTTTAAAAAAATAAAAAGGCTGTAGAAATTTCAACTGCACCTCAAAAAAAAATGCCGAAAAAAAAAAACAGGAAATCAGCATTATTGAGTATTGGGATTCCATTTTAAAACGTTTTTGGTCAAATTCTTAAATTCTTAAATTCTTAAATTCTTAAATTCTTAAATTCTTAAATTCTTAAATTCTTAAATTCTTAAATTCTTAAATTCTTAAATTCTTAAATTCTTAAATTCTTAAATTCTTAAATTCTTAAATTCTTAAATTTCAAAATTTTTTAAATTCTTAAAAAAATGATTGAAATTTTCGATTTTTTTTTAACATTGAATTTTATTGTTATTTCTTAATTTCTGGTTTTTTGATTATTTTTTTTTTATTTTGGAATATTGAATTTTGTTAATTTTTTTTCTAAATTGCAGATTTGAAAAATGGATGTTTTTTTAAATGTGTATTTGTATTTTAAAATTTCTGGTGTTCTAAATTTTTGCTTTTTACTTTTTTTTATTATAAGAATATTTGTATTGTTGAATTTCTAAATATCTGATTATTTTTATTATTGACTGTTACTTCTAGAAAATAAGTGAGAATATGCCAATGAGAAGGAATTCGCCTTCCAAACATATAAAAAATTCCCCCCAATTAACATTCTCAATCACGTTTTAATAAATTATCTTTTTCTAAAAAAAAAATGGATTCCGGATGATAAAAAAAATCGTAACAAAATTATTAAAATTCGTGATATACAAGAAACTTTAACATCTAATCGCCACTCTTACCTATCGATTTCGGAAAACGTCCGTGCCCCCCCAACATTTTGGACTAGTCGGCGCCCCTGAACAGTAGCATAGTTAGTTCAGCAAGGGAAGCAATCGAGAAATTAAAAGTGAGAGTGTGTGCAACATGGAGTTAAACTTTGTGTGAAGTTGCTGTGAAGATTACCATGGCACTTTGAAAAGTTTAACTCCATGTTGCACGCACACACTCTCACTTTTAATTTCTCGATAGTTTGATCCGTTCAGCTGTTGAAGCAATTTCTTTCGATTCAAACTTGTGCTGAACATTGTTGGACTACCTAGACTACTGATCAAAGGAAACAAACACGAGGGTACAAAGGGATAAGCTCCCCCCGGATGGGGCTAAATTGTGGAACGCTCCCAGTGAGTTTTACTGAGCTGCTTTGGACATTTTAGGTAATAGTAGTATGAAAATAGTGAAAGCTCGGTATTAATTCACTGGGAGGTCGTGTAAAAATGTCCGTGCTTGTGAAGTTCTGTTTCTATGTCACTGTTGTGTTAGTTTGTAACATGTTCGACATGAAACTTCTAACCAGCAATGATTAGTTATGCGGAATTCTTCAAGTACGGGAGCACGACGAAAATTAGACGACCCGAAGAAATAGTTAAAGTGATAGTGAAAGCAAATAAATAAAGTGTCAATAAATAATCATAAAGTGAAAATATTATTATAAATATATTTAATATTATATTACACTGTATATCTTTGTAAAACTCACTATCAGAATCTAATGTTTTCTTGTGTTCTCTTTTGTTCTTTTCGTTTCAAACCGAATGAGCGAGCATCTGACTTGCTACACAGCTGCAGGACAAATTAACACCATCTGTGATCAATACCACACCGACTGTCAAGGATTGCTACCAAGCTTGGTGTCCACAGCTATATGTCCAACCGAGAGACCTCCAAGGTCGCAGGGAAGTATTAATTAGTATCGCCTTTTTATTTTTGACCCTTTTGTTAATACAAATTCCTTTGCAGATACCACTTTAAAAGAATGGCTCGCGCTCTGCTTTGATGTTTTGCTTATTCTATCCGCTTTCTACCCCCAATGTGTCCTGCACTGGGGGTGCCTGGGGTAACTTCGAGTTGACCTGGGCCGCCCGAGTAATTATGTCGTAGGTGGCTCGTGTACAGGTTCACTCACCTCTCCTCGCGGCAAGGTTTTCCGTAGGTCTACACTCGAACATGCAACATGGGACAGCATGAATCTTCAGCTGAAGCCGGACGAATGTATTCCGAAATTACAGAATTACAGAATTTACTATTTGTTCACAGTTTATTTTCAAAAATGAACAAATTCAAAAAAATCATAAACATAAAAAAATCTAAAATTCTTAAGTTTACAAATTTCATTTTTTTTGTATTCCAAAATTTCAAAATATTAATAAATCAGAAATTTTAAAATTCTAAATTGCACAAATTCAAAAAAATTAAATTTCAGTGACATAAAAAAAAATATTTTATTTTTTTATTTTTGAAATCTTTGAAATTGTTAACAGGATGCTAAGTCTTGGACAACTTCTGTTCAACTTAAATTTCTGAACTCTACAAGTTGCTTTCTATCGACCTATTTAGGGTCTGCAATAATCGTAATCGTAAGTTACGGCATTTTCCTTTAAGTGCTTCCAAAAACTCACTTCGTGGTGTCTATATGGCTCTGCCTAAATTTTTGAAATTTTTAGAATTCGCAATTCACCATTTTCAGTTTACAGTTTCTTACCAACGGGCCTTGACCGAGTGGTAGCTGAAAATGGAAAGATGAGTAACCCCGTTCTGCGATGTTCAGGTACATCCACAACAGTTGACTCAACATGCTGCGAATCAAAACAATACCGTCTACAATCACAAATTAATTTCCTTTCCCACATTGTCGCGCCCCTTTCTTTTAGCCGTCTCGACTTTGACCCGCGGTGGTCAAATAATTACGAGCCGTTTCCACAGACCATCAGCTAGGTTACACCTTGTCATCATGATGACTAACCAAGCCAACGTAGAGGTAAGAAAATAGGACACTTGCAAGTAACCAGAACCATGCTGTTTTGTCCAAACAGCACTACGGATGTAGTTGGGCTCCTTCCGGGATGTTCCTCGCCTGGGCGTCAACAGACGAGTATCATCAGTATCATCCACCCTTGGCCTGCATTTTTTGAAATTTTTAGAATTCAAACAATATTAATTTTTTAGAGTTTTGAAAAAAAAATTAGGGTTTAAAAAAATATGAAATTTTTCATTTTTTGATACATTGAGAAATTACGATCGAATAATCTTATACTACGAATCGACCACTTACCATTACCGTACCAGTATTAGGTGGTGACAGCCCTCACGCTGCTTCCAATAACGCTTTCAGAATGGCTGAGATCCTGGCGGACCAATTCCGAGGTCATTGGGCATTGTCTGGCTCAACACGAACATAGCATAGCCTAACGTGCGAGTTCAAGTCCCACCTGATTCGCCATTCTAAATTTTTAAATTTGATCCCTGAAACTTCTGCTTTTGAGACAGAAGCTGCAACCATTAAGCCCGATGTCAGTCTACTAATAAGCGACATTTTTAGATTTGGATCGACAAACTTCATACGTGGATTGAAAAATCACGATCCATATTTATAACCCATGAAGTAGATTCTACAGCGCACGTGGTCTAGGCAAAAGTGCTGGGTGTTGCAGCAGATTGATCACTTTTAAGGATTCCGTTTCAATAAAACACCCCCCAGCGCGATTGAAGTCGATTGCGATGTCCTACCTGGACATCAGCCACGGGGCAGAAATCACGACCTGTCCCAACATATGTTGCGTTGTTCAATAGATCGTCGCCGAGTGGAAAATCCACCTTAATTGAATTAAAATACACTCTCGAAACTCAATAAAAATCAGTTCTATAAAGAACACACTAATCTGGCTATCAAAGCAGCTAATTGTATTTGGTTTAATTCTTCGAGCCATGCAAATCGGAACCAATTTGGAGCGCGGATATAAAAGTCCGTTGAACCTGGCACGATTTTGTCAGTAGGCACAGCCAAGTGTCTAGGACGGTGTCCCCCACAGATTCGGAACAAAAACGTGGAAGCTGGTTTTGTGTGATAGTGCAGGGCAGTGCAAAGTTTGTAGGATTTTAAGTTTCGTTAAGTTTAGCAAAAAAAAGAAAGAAAATGCCCTTCCTCGAGCATCTCAGCGACAACTACACGGCCGTGTTGCGGCCCGAGGCGCGACTGTCGGCCGAAACTCGCTACCTGGGCTGGAACGTGGCCCCCGAAGATCTCCCACACATTCCGGAACATTGGCTCAAGTACCCGGAACCGGAAGCTTCGCTGCACTATCTGCTCGGTTTGCTGTACATTGCGTTCACAATTTTCGCCCTGGTCGGAAATGGACTCGTCATCTGGATATTCTCCTCGTAAGTGTCGGCCACGCGCCGCGTCCGTTGGAATCAACTTTTAACCCCACAATTACAGCGCCAAATCGTTACGCACGCCGTCCAACGTGTTCATCGTTAACCTGGCGATCTGCGACTTCCTGATGATGGTCAAAACGCCCATTTTCATCTACAACTCGTTCACGAGGGGATTCACCACGGGATATCTGGGCTGCCAGATCTTTGCCTTTATCGGATCGCTGTCGGGAATCGGTGCCGGTGCTACCAATGCTTGCATTGCGTACGACAGGTGAGAAATTCGCAGGAAATGATTGATTTTGAAAAATTCACGCTCCTGGTCCTGGTCTCCTCAGGTATAATACGATTGCGCGGCCATTCGAGGGAAAGCTGACCCACACCAAGGCCATCTTCATCACGTGTCTGGTTTGGGCGTACACCATTCCGTGGGGCCTCCTGCCGCTGATGGAGATTTGGGGTCGTTTTGTACCGGGTAAGTGAGACACTTTGCTCACGCTTCTTTCGTCCCTTTCCTCGACTTCACAATCAGAATCGAGGTACAGATTTTATGAAAAACTATGAACCATTCCATTTTTGATCTAAAATCACGTTTTATGCCAGTTTCGAACACGCTGTATCATTTTAAAGGGGCAAGCTAGCACCATACTCTCTTTGGGAAAGTTGTAGAGCAACTTTCAGAGCAACTGAATATGAATCCGATTTTAATATTGCGTAAAACGTGAATTTCATAAAGATGTTTTTCCCATTTTTCCCGTCGCAATGGCGTACAATTCAGCCCCACACTGAAAACCCAACCGTGGTAGTTGCTACCATATTGTAGGGTTAAATTGAGAACACGCACAGACGTATTTTTGCTGAAAACATTCCGTGCTTAGATTGACTGATAAACGCAGTCAGTTTTACTATGTCGAGAGCGGTATGGTAATTTTAACCCTCCAATATGGAGAGAATGATAATGATTTCGTAATTGCTACCATGCAATTATGTGGAAGTATGGTACTAAAACCGAATTCATATTCAGATGAAGGTGCTTGAAAGGTGCTCTACAACTTTGCCGAAGAGGGTAGGGGCAGGGGGGGGCGGGGGCAGAATGGACCAGGAGGGCAGAATGGGCCACCCTTGGTTTAGGGCTTTAGAATGGATTTAGACCAATTGTAAGGCAAGGGTTTTATAAAGGACGACAAATAACTTCACCATACCGAAAACGACGTTTGAATTCATTGTATTCTTGGAATTATGAGCAAAAATGTAAATTTATTAAAAAACCACGCAAATGTTGTTTATTTCGAGGTTCTAAGCTTTTTCGAAAGTTAGATTGTATGAAAAAGTTTGCTCAATGCTTATAACGATACTAGATGTTACTACCAAGGTATACAAACAACAACGGAACCTTGAAATCATTTAGAGGCTTGGTGGTGGAAGTGTTAAATTAAAATCCACTTGGGGGCAGAATGGACCACCCTTATCCTGCCTTATAAAAACAATCAAAAGTTATGAAATTTGGATTAAATGGATTATTTCACTCCTGGTAGCTTCACAAATAACGTTTAATGCAACATTTGTTGATTTTTTTGTTGTTTTGAAGATTATTTGTAAAAAAAGTGTCCTTTTTCAACATATTAACACTATTTAAAAAAATCTTTGTTTTGGTAAGTGACTATTTTTATTAAAGTGGTCTAACTTCATGGAAACTATGTTAGAAACGTACCTTAAGTCATTTCTTATCTCCCTTCAACGTTGTATTAGACAAAATGGCTTGTTTTCTAAGGTGACCCATTCTGCCCCGCAGGGTGGCCCATTCTGCCCCGCACCCTGGAAAAGTAGTCGAAAAAACTTTTTTTTTAAAGTGGCTCCAAAATAGTTTTAAGCTAAAAAATTTCATCAACCAAGTATACAACATTGAAGGGAACATCCCAAAGCATAAGCCTACTACACTGAATTCATAAGTTTTCATGTTTTTCTATGGTTTTTGGCGCATTTTACTTAGGCGGGCCATTCTGCCCCCCTGCCCCTATGTTGCTAGCTTGCCCCTGAAAAAAGATACAGCGTGTTCAAAACTGGTCTAAAACGCGTTTTAGACCAGTTTTGAGGACGCTGTATCTTCTTTCAGGAGCAAGATAGCACCATTCTCTCTTGGAGAAAGTTGTAGAGCACCTTCCAGAGCATCCGAATATGAATCCGGTTTTAATACAGCGTGAAAACGTGAATTTTACAAATATCAAAATCGAAAAAATGGGTTTTTCCATGCAAAATTCCATAGAAAATTAAATCGCTTTGCGCAAAAAAAAAAAACGAAGTTGACTTTATAGCTGTTGGCCACCATTGCCTAGTGTCTACCAACCACTAGTGTCTTCCTTTTTAACTACAAGGACTTCGCCGCCCTGGGTTCCTAAGTGTACTAGAGTATGGCACGGAGCGACGGCGCCGAATACCCATATTTACACAAGGAATTTTAGAGCGCCCGCCGCGGGATTCGAACCAGCAACCTCTGGATTGTGAGCCAGTGCGCGGTCCGATTGATCCACACGGGCGGGTCATCTTTGCTTTGCGCAAAGTGAGGACTTAACCAATGGTTCCCAAACTTTGGGGAGTTGTTAAGGACCACAACACAAATTAAAAATTGCTGTGCTCACTAAATTTGGACAACTTTATTGTTTTCCATACAATCATATTACACCCTACTGGCGCATTGGTTGTTTTAAAAAAGTAATCTAGAAATTAGAGCAGGGATGCCAGATACACAGATTTTTCTGTGTTTCACAGACATTTGAGCTCCTGACAGACTTTTTTTGAGGTGCACAGACTTTTTAAAAACTTCATTAAATTGTTATTATGTTAAGATATCAATCGAAACTTATTTCGTTAGTCTTCAAATGCTTAAAAACACAATTTTTGATAGATTTCTTTGACTGTAAATTGATTTATTTGAATTTTAGACAAAGACACAGACATACACAGACTTTTTCACAGACATTTTAAAAAATCATGTGGCATCCCTGAATTAGAGTTCTGCGGCCCATCATAAGTAATTTTGTTTCCATAAATTTTCTAAATAATATCCAGATTTTAAAGTGAAGATGGCGTTACGAATGGAGCACGCCCGAAATGTCAAAATTTTATATGGAGATTTTCAGAAAAGTGAAAATTTGACCATTTTCCGGGCAAATTTCACCGGATTTTTTTCTGTAGGGTTGTAAAGCATGCCAAACTGAACCGAAACGTAAACCTTTGACCAGCGAGGGTCTGAGTCGAGACGGTTAGAAGAAAGAGGCGCGACAATGTGGGAAGGGGAAGTAATTTGTGATGGTAGACGGAATTGTTTTGATTCGCAGCATGTTGAGTCAACTGTTGTGGATGTACCTGAGTATCGCAGAACGGGGTTTCTCTTCTTTCCATTTCAGCTATCACCTATCTTCTGTTTATTTTGTTTCACTGATTTTCTAACACGGCTTCAGTTCATTATCCTCCATTTGATTTCGATTTTACTTTTTGATTCTCTTATCTCTCAACCCTTTTCTTTTTTTATATATTTGAATAATTTTTCATCTGCCCTATAAATTGCCCTTAATATAATCTTAGCTTGTTTGTTACCTCTATTTATTAACATTTGTTTATTTCTTTATCTGCTTAATAAATTACTATCTTTCTTTTACTATTGTTGTTGTTGTTGTTAATTCATTTATTTCTGGCAGCTTTAACCTTCTTGGTCATTCGCTGCCCTCCTTTTACTATTGATTCTTTAAATATTATATTTCTTTCACTGTCCATTGTTTTCAATCTTCACCTATTTCTTCAAACAAGTGAGGTTCGAGTCCTTACTCAATTTATGAAATGATCAAAGAATTAACACAAATATTACTACTGTACTTTTGCTATTTTTTATGAAATGCTTAGGACCAAAAAATTGTAACAACACACCGCGACAGAAGAAATTGCAACAGATAAACATGATCCAACACTAGGAAAGATTTCAGGAGAAAACAATACACAGTAAATAACAGTTAGATTTTGAATTCAAACTATAAATAAACATATAAATCAGTTAAATAAATGTTGATAGGCACACAATAAATAGTTAGGCGCTTATACTTACATCAAACACTACGCAATGTTCCACCTCCGGAACGAGTTCAAATGCGTAACCGGAACAGGTGCGAATGCCTGGCACGAACACTCAAAGCGTGTTCTAGCGTGTTGCTCGTACTGACTCAGAGCAAGGGTGAGATGTAGGTGTAAGGGCAGTGCGTGTTCGACGGGAACCTGGTCTAGGCCCGTTCTTACACTGAAAATTGCGAATTGCGAATTTAGAAAAAATCAGATGTATACAGTCCAGAAAAGATTATCTTAAGCCTTGATTATCCGAAGTTTCAATTATCCGAAGTGATTTTTTTCCGAGTCCTGGACTGTATAACTTTCGATTGAAAATCTATCATTTTAAAACGGAAGATTGTTAAAAGGGTAGTTTGCAAGAAACCCCGTCATGTTTTACATTTTTAGAAAGGTACTCAAAAGGCCTTTCCAGTGAGTCCAGAAGATTGAAGATCTGCCAACTCTATCAAAAGTAATAGGCACTTAAATTTTGGTGTAACTTTACATAAAAAAATGTTTAAAAATGGGAACTGATGAAAATTCACCATTTCCTGATGTAATTTTACATTTTTTTAATACAACATCAATCATCATTTCCTGATGAATGTTACCATCATTTTTTTCTATGTAGGAAGGAAACAAATACTTCAAGAAATCTGATTTCGTTATAGACCCCAGAAATTAGTTGAAATTTGGGGGTTTTCTTCAAACGGAACAAATTGGTACTTGCAAAACAAAGCAAAACACGTTCAACACCTTTTTTTTCTCAATAAAATTTGTTTATTGAATGAAATATTTTATACATCCTGATCACTACCGACTAAATGTTGTGTGTGTGTGTGTGGGTGTGTTTTGAGGGAGGGGACGAAAACACCGCAAAATTGCATCTCCTACCAATTCATTCAGCTTCAATAATTAGTTGATTGTAGTTTATCATGTTTGTTTGTTTAATTATGGTTAAATGGGGAATAATCCAATCACGGAACAGCACAATCTTCTTCCTTTAAATTGATGCGTTTTTTATGTCGATGGTGTTTGCTAGTTTTGGGTGATGTACATGACGATAAATTAATTTAAAGGTGTTTTTTTTTTCTTGTTTTGTATTAAGATTAAAGTAATGAAAATCAACGAAGATGGGGTCGGGATGTCCTCACTATTTAAACAACGGAGATAGTTACGTTGATTCCGAGGTTCCCGTTGTCGGCAAACAGCTGTGCGATTGAGGTATCGAACACGAGGCAGTCCGAGTTGAGGATGGCGCTGGCGACGCCCTCGTGGATGGACCGGGGCATCGCTTCCCAGGTGAGGCGACGCCGGTTCCCGTTGAGTTCGAGCCGGTAGGCAAAATTTTCCGCCTCCTTGCGAGATCCGATCAGCTGGACGATGGCGTAGAACTGCTGGTGGCCGTCGTACTTTTCCTGCTTTTCCAGCACCAGCATAAAGTGGTGCCCGAAGCAGGACTGCATCATGACCCAATCGACGGCCCCCGGCAGGTTGATGTCGGTGGCGAGAAAGACAATGTCCTCGCCCTGGAGTGTAGTTATGCTCTTGTGGGACATCATCAGATGCGGCATAACGTAGTCAAGTGAGCCCTGCCACTTGCAGGAGGCGCCCGGGCAGGGACAAAGATACGGCCGGAACTCGCAGGCCTCCTCGTGCTCGGCCTTTTCGGTGTACACCAGGGAAACGGTGCAGCCGTGGTTCGAATGTTTACAGGGAAATTTCACGTTCGAGGCCACCTTCTCCATGGCCAGGTTCCGGATGTTGCCGAGCGAGCCGCGGCATGTGGGACAACAGGTCAGCTTCGAACGGCAACTGGTGCACACCAAGTGGCCACTCTGGCACTGCAGAATCGGCGGCAGCACGTAATCAAAACACACGGGACACTCGAACAGCGATGCCAGGTCTGCCGAAATTCCATTGTCCCCTGCGCCCACCGACGAGATGGAGGAATTTGACGACGACGAACCAGTGACCTCTCGCCGTTTCGGATTGTTGATTTTCCCGGACATGTTTTCCTCCTCCTGCTCGGCTGGCCGCGATCGAATGGCAGTGCGTGTCGTCGTCTCCCCGAAACCAACCAGACTCTCGTCGTCGCAGCAAAGTTCCGTCGTTGAAGTCGTCGTCGTCGTCGTAATCGAAATTGATTTTGATTAGAAAAGCTAATTACTTTTCAGCTGCTGGTGCTCCGCCACCACCCCCTTTTTGCTGGCTGTCACTTTTCTGCTCTGCAAGGCGAAATCGGTTCCTCCTTTTTGGTCACTGTGTCTGTCCCACTGCCTGCGGAACCTATCGCGTTTCCATCACTTCCGCCGGATGCAAAATCTGCTGCTGGTCTGGGATCCCTCGCGAGAATAAAAAACGGGATTTTCACGCGAAATTCGCAGAATTTTCACACTCTCGCACGACGACGACGATCGAAAGTGATGTTTTTGATGCTTTTGTGTGTAATTGTTTTTTTTTTCTCCTCGCACTTTGAAGGATGGCTAACGCCTGCGCTAACGCTAACGTTCGCCATCTTCGCGAGCAGCGCACGACCCGAGCAGAAAAGAGTTTCTCCGTTATGTCGACTCTGGGCTGCCAGCGGGAAGGACAGTGAGAAAATCGAGACATGTGGCTCCAAATTTTGACTTTCAAATTCATTTGATATTTTTGCTGAAATTTGTCGTTGAATTTTAGTAGAAGATTATGGAGAGATGTAAATTTCGGAACAGTAAAGTGCAGTAATCACTAATAACAAGACATCTTCTAGGCATCTCTCGGCATCGATGTGTTAAACCAAAATTGAACTTAATATTTTTTCTTAAAGTTAATTCCTTTTTATTAAAATAAAAACCCCTTGTATTTCCAGAGGGTTACCTCACGTCCTGCACCTTCGACTACCTGACCAACACGTTCGACAACCGCATGTTTGTGGGCACCATCTTCACCTTTAGCTACGTTCTCCCGATGAGCCTCATCATCTACTATTACAGCCAAATCGTAAGCCACGTCGTGAACCACGAGAAGGCACTCCGCGAGCAGGCCAAAAAGATGAACGTTGATTCGCTGCGCTCGAACCAGAACCAGGCCAACTCGTCGGTCGAGGTGCGCATCGCAAAGGCGGCCATCACCGTCTGTTTCCTGTTTGTGGCTTCGTGGACCCCGTACGCCGTACTGGCGCTGATTGGCGCCTTCGGTGACAAGAGCTTGCTGACTCCGGGAGTGACCATGTTCCCGGCGTGTGCATGCAAGTTCGTTGCCTGTCTGGACCCGTACGTGTACGCCATCAGCCATCCCAGGTACAGGGTGGAGCTGCAGAAGCGACTGCCGTGGTTGGCCATTACGGAAACGTTGCCGTCGGATACGGCGTCTACCACGACGGAAGCTACCACGACGAACGCCACGGCATCGTCCTAAGTGTTGATCTGTAGTTTAATAAGTATTGATAAAGTAAACGGAATATAAATCTACCCAATGAAAACCATTGCTACGAAATACCGGACTCGATACAGGAAATCTCACCAATGTTTTTGTTTTAGTTTTTCACAAAAAATGTTGAACAACCGGAATTAATTGAATAATTATAAAGCAATTGAAGAAGAAAATTATCATGTTTTGATTCATTATCACTGCCACAAAGCATCCAGGTTTTTTAAGTCACTTAGACATTCGATTTAGATTGACGTCTTTTTAAAATTCTTTTTTCTTTTTTCCATAAGACTTCTAAAAAATAAAATGTGTTCACAAATCTTATTGAAACATGACAAATCTGACCTAAAATCACGTTCATTACTGATATTTTATGTGTTAACCCCTTCCCGCATTCCTTACTTAATTTTTCATATCTCTAGATTTTAAAAGTTCAATACATTTGAATTATAATTTCTTTAAATATTTTAATTGTAGCATTATAATTTATGATTTTTTTAACACTTAAGGCTCTGAAAGGTATCATTCTCGGTCGCCCATTTTGCGGCAATGTTTGTTTTAGAAAAACATTCAAATCTTGAGTCAGTATGTTTCAATAAAAAAAAAGTTTTCTTTGTGTTGTTTGTAGAAGCATTCTACATATCGTGAATAATTTTTCAATTCAATTTACTATATCTGGACCCTGAATTCAGAACCATCATTGACGGTCATTGCCCCAAAAGTGAATGACACCATCTACGTTTTCTATCTTAAAGTTACCTCCTTAACCTGATAAAAGTTGTAAACTAACAGGCTCTCGTCACAAATCAACTATCAATTACAATTACAATTACGACCTTAAAGTTGAGAAAAATATTAAATTATTTAAAATTTGGATTACTTTCATTTATTTATTTTTTTAATTAATAATTAACGATTTTTGAATTTTAGAATCTTCAACTTTTTAAATTTATAAATTGTAGAACTTTTAATTTTTGCATCTTATTTTTTTTATGTTGGACATTTTTCAATATTTTTTTTATCCTATAGTTTTTTTTTAAATAATGTGTATTTTTATTTTTTTGTAATTCACAATTTTTTTTATTTTTTTTTTTATTTTTGTATTATTTTTGTTGATTAATTTGCATGTTTAAAATTTTAGAGGCTTTGATTTTTTTAATTTATTTTTTTTTCTGCCTGAAAATTATTACATTACATCAATTTGATCCCAAATCCCTATGTTAATCTTAGCATATAGCCATAAAAGGCTGCAATTATGCAATTTATTGAAAAATAAAATTTCTGTAATCTTGTCTGTGATTCGAGGAATCATCTGTGGTCCTGTGTGACCCCATGGAACGAGCTGTCAAGAAAGATACTTCTGTCAAGAAAGGTTGCGAACCAAAATTTTCAAAAACGTTTTAGAAATCATTTTTAAACCGTTTGTGCAAATAATATATGTATATGGTCGTTTAAAGTTTTTTTTTTTGCTCTCAGAAAAATAAACTTTATTGTTATGTGATCTGATCTAAATCAAGATGTGATCTAAACTTGATTCCAGGACCTAAATGGAACCGAAGTTTTCAAAGAATTTAAAATTAGGGGGTGCCACTTCAGCTCTGTAATTTTTTGTTGCGTTGTGTTTGTTCTAACCGAAACAAATCATAAAGATCAATTTATTGCGCTAAAACAAGGCTTCAAGCGGTATACGCACTTCGGAAGGAACCGGTCAAGAAAAAAATCAAATGGGTAGCAGCGGCAGCGCAAGCAAGTCAGAGAGGGTGAAAGCCCCAGGAAATTGCTCCCTCTCCTTTGTTCTGCTGTTTGTAAAGCTGTTTCTTGACCCCTTTCCTTCCGATCTGCATACTAGCCTTTATCATAGAATAGAGATAGGTAGAATTGCCACTTGCCGATTCCCCCTTGTAAACGTCAAGCGACACTGCCGACAGCGCCACCACTGCTCGAAACGGGGAACTTCAGTCGAAATGCGCACTGTGCACTTTGATGGAACTGCCCTGTGCATTCTGGAGGGTGCGTTTTGTTTGACAGTGACAGATGGAAAAAGGCTTGTTGACGTTCAGTTGGCAATCAAAAATGTGAAATGGTGCTTGGAAGCCGGATGAAAAGACGAGACTAGTGAAGGTGGTAGAACGTTAGGATTAGGCGCAAATTGCGGTTTAAGTTGGAGTGCGGAGTCTTTGCTAGAACACCACGACCACTTTTCTTCACTCCGAACGGCAAAATAGTCATTTCCTCTTTACGATTCTTTACTTGGTTTGACAGCGACAGCGAAATGTCAACATGACAAAACAGATGTCTTGGAGAAGTGAAAACGGGTGTCAACTTATTTGGCATAATCTTGAAATTTAGAAAAAAAAATGCTGATGCGAAATAAAAATCATTTAATCTTATTTAAAACAAAATATCCTAGTTAAGGGATGCACTTATCTTGAATTTTCATAATTGTTTTGATTTGTTTTCCATGTTTTTTTTAAATCATTTTACATTTTTAATGAATAATATATATGTGCCAACCAGTTCTCCACATTCTTGACAGTATTATGCGCAGGGTGTTGTAGTTCCCCGTTTCGCCGCTGGCATCAGTTAGGCAGCACAGTTTTGTCCCCCGGTCGGTAAATGAGTGGCAATTCTATCTTTCTCTATTCTATGCCTTTATCCAGATTCGCCCCGTGTGTCCCGATTTACCCACATGACGGTACTCTACTTTCACACGACATTATTTTAGCCGATATTTTGGATCCCTTTCCCCCACTGTGCACAGGTTGGCAACATTCTCATATGTCGACTTCCCTTCCAGCCTGGAAGTTCCAGGTCGACATTCCTCGCCGATGCCACCGTTCAGGCGCGAGTGCACCCTGTGCTTTTTGACGTTTCTTTTCTCGCGTGCGTGACGTTTCGTTCTGTTCGCGCATGATGATTTTCCGAAGAATTTGGTAATCCTCGTGGTTTTCGGATGGTTTTGTGCGCCTAAATTTGGATTGTTTCGTTACAAAATGCTTTAAAATTGGTAGAATCTAAGTTTGCAAGGTAGCCGATATAATAATCGAAAAATTGAAACTAAAAATGGTACGTAAACTGTGAAAAATGTGGTATTTTTGCAGCCTCCTCGAAAAGTGTGTTGACAATGGCAAATCTCACCTTTTTGCAGGACTTGAACGAGCACGAGCTGGCGGAGCTGGAAGAACGGCTTTACTCCAGCATTCACCATGCGGCCGATCCCGGCGTTGGTCCGGCTGCGGCGGAACCCTCGTCTGCCACTCCCGGTTTGTCCGCAACAGCAGCAGACAAGTCAACCTCTTCGGAACCTACGCCGGGTTCCGGATCGACGGTTCGCATCGTCACCGACAAGGCCATCGTGAACGCGTCCAAGATGAAGCGGTACTGGAGCTCTATGGAGAACTATACCGGGATTAGGCGACCGAACAGGCCACGGAACAACAACGCGCCGGCGGTTGAAGCGAGTCGGGTTGAGGGAGGAGAGGGAGAGGATGGCGTGGTCAAGACATTCACTCCGTACCAGTCGATTCTGGGACCATCCGGGATGGGCGGAAGTGGGTCCAGCAGTCCGCGAGGGGAATTCTTGCTGATGGAAGGAATGCCAAGCAAGCAGAAGAAGAAAAAGGTTGGGGAAGGCAGGAAGGTGCTGAATCCGAGCAGTTTGCGGGGCAAAAAGATGGAACAGCTGCAGAAGATTAAGGCCAAGAAGGCCAAAGCTAGCAAGAGTCGCCAGAAGGCCCAGGTTGGCCAGCAGCGTTTGGTGGCGACAATCGAGCTGGAATCTTCGGATGATCAAGATGGAGAAGATTGCTCGCCGGATCCGATCAAGCAGGAGCAGGAGGGAATTGAGCATCAAGATTTGGAGGATTCTGACCCGGACGAGGTTGTGCTGGTGCCAAGTGCCCCGCCTCCGCTGGTGTGCATCGATAGCAGCGACGAAGACGGAACCAAAGACAAGTTCACCCATCCAAAGTCTAAGAAGAAGAAGACTAACAAAAAGGTCAACTCGCCACGTTGCTTGAGTCCTTCGAACAGCTCCATAATGTCGGATGATTTCATTGGCCACAACGATCGGACCAGGCTGAACGATAGTTTCATCGAGGGAATCACCAACGATTTAGAGCTGGAATGCCAGGACGTTCCGTCCGGAAGCGCAATCTTCGCAAGTGACCATCCTCAAACTTCTCGCGCGGATCGCGCCCCTTCTATTTCTTCCGAAGGCACCGTAGCTACAAGCAGCGATACGACCGACCAGGACAAACGTCTCAACAAGTCGGCGACCGGTGCGACCAAGCCCACGTTCTGCTCAACGCCCAAGCAAACGCTGCACGTCCGAAGGGCCAGCGCCAAGTCCCGCGAACAACCGGAAGAGGACAGTATCTACTCGGCGACGTCTGCGAAAAAGTCCAAGCCCGCCGAGAAGCGCGCCAGCAGCGGAGGCGACTCTTCGGACGAGTGTGACGACGGCGAGTCGCGCTCCAAACGGTCCAAGTCCTACCACTCGGACGCAAGCAGCACCAAAAGTTCCAAAAAGCAGCGCAGCAAAAAACGCCGCAAGAAGGACTCCGAACACTACTCCGATGAGGACTTTGCGTCGATTCTGACCGACATCGTGCAGGCGATTTCGGAAAACGAAGGCGACAGTTCCGACGAGCCACCAGCAGAGCCAGAAGTGGTCGCCGAACCGGTGGAGAACATCACGGACAGTGACATCCTCGAAATCAAAGACCAGGAACCAAACACAATCAGTCTACCTCAGGTTGAGCCGCGGGAAAACTTTGTCAAAGCTCCCTCGCCGGAAGCGCTGGACGATAGCAACGACGTGGTGGCCATCGAACCACCCCCACCGCCAATGATCAATCTGGCCGACGAAGACACGCGGGACGTTTCGGGGGAAAGAGCGGAATACGAGCGCATTCCCGGGCTCCGTCGCATCGACGACGATCCCGAGTGCTGCTGGAACGAAGAGATGAAAAAGTTTTACAATGATTCGTGGAACTGCGAAGACTTTAACGTGTCCACCGTGCTGTTCAACATGCCGCGTGAGTATCATTGCAAGGTAGTTGTAACGTTTATTGTAAATCATCTTACTCACAGGTCAAACCAAACACTGGCCCATCGTACACAAGGACAAATTTCCGGACCCGCCGAAAAAGGAGATCATCTGCAACAACTGCCAACAACCGGGCCACATGAAGTACAAGTGCCGCCGGCCACCGAAACCACCGACCTGTTACATGTGCGGCCTAACCGGTCACCAGGAGACGCGCTGCCCCAACACGCTGTGCCTTAGGGTATGACCACTTCTTCGCCACTCCAACCCATAAAGTTCAGTATTAATTTGCAATCCCCCTCCCCACTCATCTCGCACAGTGTGGAGAAAAGACGAACAACTTCCTGCGCGGATGTCACGCGTGTTCCCGCGAGCAGCACATGACGTGCCATCTGTGCGGAATCCGCGGACACGCGCAGCGCAACTGCCCGGACAAGTGGCGCCGCTACCACTCCACGGTAAGTTGACTGGTTCTGGCTTGCAGTTTTGCAGCGTGATGGACGCGTTCAAACTGGACAGAAATTGTACATAAATTGTGTGTGATTGATTGTCCCCCGGGGGTGGGTTTCGGGATTCCGGCGCGTGGTTGTGACTGACGATAGCAACGACAGGGCGTGAGGATAACTACGCGGTGACGGTCGCGCGCAGCGCGGGTGGCCACTTGACATTGGAAATATGAACACTACAAAAATAGGGAAAAAAGCTATGAAAAATTGGGAGTGAACTTGTTTTTGATTTCAGTTTAGCAGTAGCTATTTACTAATTCTAAACTTAACTTATTCTTGATAAAACATTTGACACGTTATGCTTGAAACAATTTACTCTACCATTAATTACATTTTTGTTTTACTGAATTAATTTCATTTCTCTTAAAGAGTTTACCAGTTTTCAACGCTGATATAAATATTAAGATGGATTGATCTTAATATTCAGACTGCTTTAAAATTTATAATAAAGGTTTATTATTTGTATAAGCCGATAAAAATAAGTGTTCTAAAATTTTAAAATATTCGCTATCGAACAAATATAGAATCTAAAGTTTGAAAATTCTGAAAATGAAAGAATGAAAATAATACTCTTTAATATTTACTTGAAACCCAAAATATATTTTTAGGGCAGAACAATTAAAATCATTTTAAAATCGGAATCTGTCAAAAAAGTATTTAAAAAAAAACACTTTCAAATTTTTACGAAATTAGAAATGGCCTATTTCATGTGAAACCACGGACGTCGTCGTCGTCCGTGGTGAAACGGCACACTACTCGAAATCGACTTTTTTATCATGCTCAAATTTGATTGAGCTTTTTATAGCTAACTACGGACTTCGGAAGGAACATGGTCAAGGAAAGTTGCGCATTCTTTTTGTTACCCCCACAACAAAAGTTGACATTTCGGTTTGAGCGCGTGTGCTTGAGATTCTTGTAGGAAAAACAAAAAATAATAATATATCGACGGTAACATTTCAAAAGGCATCATGTACATTTTGACACTTTCTGGGTTATTGCATATTCTGAAAGTACTCCTAATTAGCTACCTCTTCACGAAAAATGAGCAAAAGTTACTTCAGTAAAGTCTGTTTAATCATGATTTTTAATAAAGTAACATAAACAAAATCTCTGCCATCAGCAGTCCCTGTTTATATAGCCCTGTCAACCTGTCAAACAAAAGACTACATGAACCTCGTGACGAAAAAAAAGCAACATGAACAAAGCGCCATGTACATTCGGTGAAGAAAAACGAATCATAACAAAGCGTCCCCCTCAATGACAGCAGGGTGATATAGACGTTGGTGATTTCAAAAGAAGTTATGTTTGTTTTTCTCAAATAAAATTAAGGAAATAATGTTTTATTGAATTTGGATGATCAAGTATCAATAAAAGCAAGGTTTTTCATCGTTTGTTATCATTAGAACTTCTTATTTTGGTTTTATATTAAAATGGGAATTTAAAATGGATGCTCAACATTCAAATGCGTTTTTCTCAAAAAGGATGGTGTGTACATGATGCTTTTTGAAATGTTGGCATCGATATATCAAAATTGTCAACCAAAAAAGCTACAAAATATCAAATAGAAAAGTAGTTATCCCAAATTTTAAAAAGCAGCAGTTCGGAAATTTAAAAAATCCAGAAATCTATAAATTAAAAAAAAATCAATTCTTAAAGTTTAAATTAAAAAACCTTTCTGTAAGTTTTTTGAAAAATTTGTCTTACTCTTTTCTATTCAATTGTTATAAGTTATAATACCAACGATCGAAAAACGATGTAATACACAACTAAAAGGAACTCCAAAACTCTGTTATGTAACTAGATGAACTCATTGTAAATTGATTTATTCACAAATAAAACCGACTTGAATTGAATAAACTAAAAAGAATCAAAAGTTCTAAACTTTAAAAACTATTAAAAAAATCTGTAAGCCTTAATTAAAAAAAAAAATTGTAAATGGAGTACCCGATTTGAATTGTAGTTTGTTCCATTAAAAATAAACTGGTCACTACCAATTGCGTCGGTTACTCCATTCTTAAATTCACAAAATTTAAAAATTAAGGTTTGGCACAGACTTTGGAAAATGGGGATTTTTCAAATCCTTATATTTTAGAATTTTTTACTTTTCGAAGTTTTAAAATTTTCTTGAAATTTTATGGCACTATAACACATCCTCGAGGGTCCCGGAGTATTAAAACTAATTGGACTCCCAACGATAAATTGTATAACTAAACTGTAGATTCCGAACTGTATTGTTGTTTGAGAAATTGTGCTCAAACTCAACTCAATTCAACGAATCATCTTTACGGTTAACTTTACGCAGTCTGCCTGGCCGTTTAGAAAAGAAAATTTTTGGAAGAAATCACCCCGACATTCTCCAGGATGTTTCCGAAAGGGTGGCTGCGCCAGGGTTGGATTATGTTAGAAATTTCTTTATTTTTTTAATTTCCAAATTTTGGATTTTTTTAATTTTAGAATTAAAAAAAATGTTTTTTTTTTATATAAAATTTTATGTTTTCTAATTTTGGAATTTATTTTTTTTTATTTCTGAATAATTTCTTTTTAATTTCTGAAAATCTTTTCCCGATTTTTTTATTTTAAAATTTATAAGTTATTCTTATATTTCATTTTTGGAAATTTTAAAACTTTTGAATTTTTCTCTTATCAGGAGGCATTTTTTTTTAACTTCAAATTTCAAATTCAATTTTTAATTTGACTCGTTTTATTATTTATGTAAGCTTATTTACTATTCAGATTCCATGCTGATATCACAGACAAACAGACGTGACTCTCCATACAAATTATTTTTAAAATCCATCGTCCTTCATCAAACCACCAAATCACGGCGATGCCAGCGCTGCCTGGTGAGCTTATGCCGAAGCACAGCCCAAACACACCAATACAAACCCATTACTGTCATGTGTAATGTCAGTGTATGCGTGAGACAATCAAGCCTTAACGATTGTAAACATCAACAGCTGTTTCGAAATAATTTTGTTGTTGCTGATCATCAGTAACAAAATCAAAATAAAAAGATCAAGACCGACGGCCGAAAATGACGGTGGGTCTGTTCCACGGTCGGTTCCGTTTCCAATGGCAGAACCTCATGAGGTAAATCATGCGGCAGCACCTGCAGCGATGCAAGACAACACAATGTCAGAGACCACACCACTGGTCCTCCCCGTTGCTTGCATGTTCCGTCTAAGATTCCTCCTCCACCGAAAACATGAACCATTACACCTGATACCATCATCAACAAGATACCCCTGGTCACGAAAACACCAGTAGTAGCCGCCGAAATAGAAAAATCCAATTCAAACCTACCGGAATTGATCCCCACGATGGGCGTTTTGGAAATTTCCACGGGGAACGTGTCCATGGCGCAGTTAAGTTGCGTCAAACAACAAAAGCAAAAAGTGGCAATGATTCCAAAAAATGCTGCCGCAAAATTTACATCGAAACAGAACCACATAAACTGAACTGGAAAAAGATTGAGTGACGCAACATCGCCAAAAGGACGACCAGCAGCAGCAATCTGAGCAGCAGTCCACGAAGGATAAGCAGGTTGCTCCAAAGGAGATGACTCCACCACAGGATCCGGCTTTCTCCACAGTAGCGGGCGCCTCAGCAGCAGCCTCGACTTCGGCAGGCAGTGGAGCAGGTCTATCTGGTTAATAGTGGGTTAAAAGATATGCCCTCGCTAGCCGCTCATCTGACTCAGGCCGAAACTTCCCCAAATTGGACCCACAAAGTCTGGAATTTCTGAATTTCATATTTTTTTTGTTTTCATCTGCTGCCTCACACGTGCTCACGCTCAACTTAAAAACAAAAAAAAACACGCATCACACACACTGAGAAAAGACGGGCGAGCTGTCACGACAGCAGCGCCATCAGCGCCGGGTGAGTGGATGCCGAAACAAAATTGAATTTGAATTAACCGTTTTTGGAGGACGATGGTTCGGTACTCGAGTGTCCCGTCTGTTTGTCTGTGCTGATATCATCCACTACACTGAAAAAATTATCATGTTTTCTGTTATGAGCAATGTAATCAAGCTTATATCTGTGAACCCATACATCCAAATGAAATTTTGTCAACGACAAACATATGGAAAATCGGACGAAAATCGGTTAAAGTATTTACGAGACTGAAAAATCAAGTCTCACATATAGAAATGGCCGAAAAATTGCCATAACCCCACGTTTTTTAAACATTTTCACTTTTAAAGCCGCTATATCTTCACAAGAATGGGACTAAGGACGATGGTCGATATGGTTTTTGAAAATTTTGACGTTTTTGTTAATGATTTTTGTATTTTTTTAGGAGAGACATAACATTTTTCGTGAGTCTTTTTGTAACATCTTTCGCTGCTATTTCCTCAAAAAAGAAAATCTTAATCTTAAAATTTAACTTTTAAACATGAAAATTTAAAAATCTCATAGAAATGGCGTGTATTTTTATTTAAGTGTATTTTTTTCAGAAGGCCCATTCAATTTCCTACAAGTTTCTCTTGGACCACTTTTTGATACGATGCAACAGCTTCAAGTTGCAGTAATTTTAAAAATATGAAAAAAAATAACTTACGCCCTTCTCAAATGCCATTATCGAGTGCAACTGGCTCAATATACACAAAAATGGCTTATAGGCCTAGAATAACATGTCTACAAAGTGTCATTGAAATCGGAGAGGAACGGGTACAACAGTACCAGAAAAATCCTGATTTGAGCTGGAATTACTCTGAATATTGATTTTTACTTTTTTTAAATAGTGCATTAGAACATGTTGGCATTTTTTACAAAACTATTTTGCGAATTAAATTAAATTTCCTGAAAATTAAAAAAAAAAACAGAATGATTTATTCTAAAACGAATTAAGAGTGGCCACCCCGAAGGGTAAGTATCACGCACGACCGTCACGCGCTCCGTGTGCACCACGTTATCTGACCCTGTGTTCTCGTTGGTTACAGCTTGTCGTGGGGCCCTCCCCCCCCCTGGGTGGAACCGCCTTGCCTTGTCGTGTTTATGGATGTTCGTTTTCCTCCCTTCCTCCTTGACCCCCGCTCCCTCCCTCCAAATATCCCCCAAAATGGCTTCGTTTCGGTTCGACAAAACCGTTCAGATCGAAGTCGATAGGCCACTCACGCGCGACTACCAGCGCAATCCGAACGCGCGCAGTTGCTGCATTTGTGCCCGGCCGGGCCACCAGGCGCACGCATGTCACGCCGCGGTGCGCATTTTTGGCCAGTGCGTTCCGACGACGGAGATCATCAACTACCAGCCGATGTACTATCCGGAACGGCAGCAGCAGCAGGAGCGGGATGAACAGGGACCGCGGTTTAACTTGTTTAGCGAGGTGGGTGATTTTCAGCTGAACTTCGACGATTCGATCGCGAAGAATGAGAACAGCTTCTACCATCGGTTCTCCAAGTCGGTGGGACTGCTGGAGAAGAAAAAGAAGCAGGAGGAGCGGTTGGCCCGGAAGATGAAGCGGGATGCGAAGAGGCGTAAGAAGGAGGCGGGGGGTGGTGATGAGGATGTCGTTGAAATGGTTCCTGGAGAGGAATCGGTTGGGAAGATAGCTGAAGAGGAAGTTGGTGGTGCTGCTGCTGGGAGCAAGTCTACAGCCACTGCCGTAGCGAATGAAGATTCGAATTATAGTTTTTCGGAGTTTTACGAAGATAAGGCCGGCAAGCAGCAGCCGCAGTCTGCGCTGTCGAGCGAACCGATGCCGGATTTCATCCCGCTGACATCGCCGGATGAAAGTGCGAATCATGCGTTCGCAGTTCCGGCCAATGTGGAGCAGAACACGGAGGCGAAAATTTACCTCACCAAACCGCACGCCAAGATTCTGCTCGGTCCACACGGGGCCAACTTCCTGAAGGATGCGTCCGCCAAGTTCACCCTCAAGCTCAGCATAGCGTTCCAACCGGTTGGAAACGTCCTGCTGGCCAACGGTTTGTCCCAAAATCAGGACAACTTCCACAACGACCTGGTCAAGTTCCTCAACAGCGCATCGCACCAAAACGAGCAGATCAAGCAGATCAACAACGTCCCCAAGGGAACGGACAAGACCATCCGTTACATCGTCGAGCATCTGCAGCTGCTTACGCGTTCGTACGAAAACGTTAAAAGCATGTTCCGTCGCTACCAGCACTGCGAACAACAGGGCACGAACCCGAAAACCTGCGACAAAGTCCGTCGCAACCTCAACATCATTCTGTTTGGTCAGTTCGGCATGCGGCAAGGGCGCGATCACCTCAACCAGTTGCAGAGCAACCTCCAAGAGCTGAAGGACACCGCAAACCCGATCGTCTCGCTCGAAACCCGAGACCAAATCAACCAGCACATCCGGTACATCTTCACCTCGTACGACCACGCCGACTACGAGGACATTATGCAAGAGTACGACGCGCTGCGAAAGTCCCAAAAGCTGTCCAAAGTCAAGCCGGAAGATCTGAACCTTACCCTTCCCGCCAAGCTGAACCTCCTCACCATCGTAGACAGCAAAGAAGCCGACGATCCCGACGACTCGTCGTTCAACGTGTCCAAAGAGTTCAGCTTCGACGACTCCTCACTCCCAAGCGACCTGATCCTCAACACGTCCGATCAACTGATCGACGACGCTGAACCACCGAAACGCGAAGAAGAAGAGGCGCAAGTAACGCCTCCGGCGGCAGTGGAAGAGACCCCCATCAGTGGCGCAGGCTCGTCGGCGGCTCCGTCGTCCAAACAGTCCAAGGTGGAGTTTCTGCTGAACGATTGTCGCCAGATGGTGAAGGTGCTGGACAATAAGCCGATCACGGCCAAGTTCGACCTGATTTACGAGCAAACGCGCGAGGGAAATGTGTCCAAGGCGAACTATCGCACGCTGATGGGGATTCATGGCATTCTGAAGAGTAAGTTGTATCGGAAGAGAAAGAAAAATAAGATGGCCAATAGTTGATTGGGTTGAGGGTGTTGTACATAGATTGAAGAAGACACTTCGGTAGCTTTTATGTGTCTTTGTTTGGTAATAAAAGATGTAGACACATTTTGTAAATGTTCATTCGATTTATTAGAAAGAAAGGCATTTAAAATCATAGAATCTTGAAAGAAATGCTGTCTGCTCGGTTCCAATTGCAGAGCAATGTTTGTTTTCAGGCTTGCAAATAACCGGTTATCGGTTGGCAAATAACCATAAAAAATCCTTTCCGAGTTTTCAAAAAGTTTGTTCTTATCAACACACCTAAAAAATATCAAGAATAGATACGAAAAAAAAATATAGGGGAAATTATCTTTTTATGTTTAACATAATTTGAACAACAAAAATATGAGTTTTAAACATAAAAGCGTTTAGTTTTTAGCTAAAACTAAAAAATGAGGTTTTAACATTTCTCGATTAAATTTTCAAAAGGCCCTATCTGCATAGGAAACCCATGAGGGATAGGTTGTTTTGAAAATTTAATCTAGATTTCAATAAAAAACGTTACATAATCACCCTTAGGTGGTTGGTGCCTTCCTCACTTTCAGAGGAATAAAGACAAATAAATACAAAAGTGGGGACCTTATAACTTTTGATAGGGTTTTCGGATCTTCAGGTCTTTTAATTACCTATCCAACAATCTTACGGACTTTTGTTAAAATTGTTTTTAAGCATAACTTTTGATTTACATTACAAAGCTTCATAATATTTACTAGGGTCTTGTGGGAGCCCAAGACAGATCGAATGAGACCAAAACGGTCCAAATCGGTTCAGCCAGTCCGGAGATAATCGAGTGCATTTTTTTAGGTGCACGGACTTACAGACATACACACGCACAGACATTTGTTCAGAATTTGATTCTGAGTCGATAAGTATACGTGAAAGTGGGTCTACGAGGTCGAAATAAGAAGTTCATTTTTTAAGTGATTTTATAGCCTTTCCTCAGTAAGGTGAGGAAGGCAAAATAGTAAGAAAGGCAAAAAACAAGAGATGGAAAACAATAGCAAACACAATTAAAAAAAAAAACAAAATGACGAAAAATGGAAACAAAAGTTTTGAATTTGCGCAAAAGTGCTGCGCAAAATCAAACTTTTTTCAGTAAAATCGCTGTTTCTCGCCAATGCTACATTTTAGTTTGAGGTTTACATTGATTATTTTGTAAAATTTTCCGGGGAACACGATGGTGATAAAATAAAACAAATAAAAATATAAGGAAATGGTCAAAACTTACTTTTAATACTTAATACGTATTACTAGGGGGCATTTAAGTGTTAAAATTTTATTTTTATTGAACTCCTTGGACAATTTTCTATAAAGTGCAACCTGTAGAAAGTGTTTTGCTCAAATAGTTGCAAAGTTATGATTTAAAAGAAAAAAAAGTTTTTTAGTAACCGTCAAAAAAGAGGGTGGTGCCAAAAATAGAGGGATGGTCCAATCAGCACCAAACATGGGATTTCAGTTAACTATCGATAGATGAACGTTTCCTCCAATTTTAGTCCAAATCGGTGTAGGTCGAGTCCAAAAGTGTACTCAGTTGACCTGAAATGACCCATAAAGCAAGTTAAACTTTCAACCTTAAAATTTTAAGAGTTCTTCTTTACAATGCTTTTTAATGCGGTATACGCACTTCGGAAGGAACCGGTCAAGAAAAAAATCTAATGGACAGCAGCGGCTGCGCAAGCAAGTCAGAGAGGGTGAAGAAAAGCCCCAAGAAATCGATCCCTCTCCTTTGTTCTGCTGTTCGTAAAGCTGTTTCTTGACCCCTTTCCTTCCGATCTGCGTACTAGCCTCAAAGATCAAAAATTGGATGAATAATGAATTTTTGGCGATTTTTTAGATCGAAGCCCGTCTTGAGGCGGGGTTAGGTTGTAGAGGGTTAAAGAATAGAATGACATTACCTAACCCACCGTAATGACGGTGGGTTACTAGAGTGAGCTAGAGTGTAACAAAAACGACTATTTGGTGGGCATTCAAGGGTTTGTTCCGGTGGGCGTATTGAGCCCAAATCCAAAATATGAGCTTGATTGGACGTAACAAGAGCTGGCGCTTTGCATTTACCCACAGTAACTTCACAGAAAGTTTAACTCCATGTTGCACACCTTGCACACACTCTCACTTTTAATTTCTCGATAAGACCTTGTGGCGGAGTCTGTGGACTCGCCCTTTGCGTCATTGTCGTGTCATCGTATTGACAGTTTGATGTCCGGTGTAAATAAAGAGTTAGTCTGATTTTAACCTGTACGTAACCGGTCGTCTTTATTTCGATGCGCCCTCATTGCGATTATCCACAACCTTAACAAAAAATATTCAAAAACAATGATAAGGATATTTCGGCTTAAAAAGTTTAACATGACTTTCCCGAAGGAAATGAATGATTTTATTTACCAGATTTAAGGGACTATGAATTACAACTGTGTGTATCTGATTATGGTAGTAAATGTTACTTTATCTGCAATTAAAAGATGTTTCTGCCCAAAATTTGTGTTTCTGTCCTAGCGCTGCTTGTATCTTATCCAATTCAAAGAAAACTTTACTCGTACGATCCTCGCTTTTTTAACCCTTCAGATTGTGCAGGCGACGGTTCAAATCCTCAAACTTCAGAATCTTACGAATGAAAAAGTCGCCGTAGCGATGCGAAACCTTAGTGTCAGCGATGTGGATCATGTCCTTGTCGATGTAAAAGTCCAGCTCGGAACCGGACTGGAACTTGCCCTCCAGCCCGCTGGCGCCCTTGGTCCAAACGATGTTCTTCATTTTGTGCTTGAAGCACAGCAGATGGGTGAGCAGGTTTTCAATCTTTTGCTCGCCAATTTCGTCCTGCGGGATGTGGTCCATGAACGAGGCCAGCTTCAGCAGCGGAAGGGTCGTGTACAGCTTCAGGTACGAGCGAATCGTGGGCAGTTCCTGCTGTTGGCGAACCTCGTCCATGAAGACGTTGGTCTGGTGCTCCAGCGCTTCCTTCACGTAGTCATCCAGGGGGGCATCCGATGGCGGCGGAACGGGTGAGACGAATTTCGGGCAAGCAAACACGAAGAAGTTGCGGAAGGTGTCCAGGTCGCCGCACTGCATCTTGTACATGTTGTCGTGGTAGTTCTTCTCGCGCAGAACCTGCTGGATCGACTCGTCAATGCACTGCGGGTGCAGCACCAGACAGATCGCCAACAGGTGGTACATCTGGTCGGTTTGCTTGTTAATCTGGTCATTCTGGTAGGAGCGGGCACTGTACAGCTGCTTCGTGCGTTGAATGTAGAGCAGAATCGACGAGAAGGTGCGAATGGCGTCCGAGTAGCGTCTCATCATCATGTAAGCGAATCCCACGTAGTACGAGGTGGAAATCTGGCAAGCCGGAATATGCGAGTACTGGCTCTTCTTGTGCAGCTCGATCGGTTCCAGCACCTTGATGGCCTGGTGGTAATCTCCGAGCAGCGAATGCACACGCAGCAGTCCCACCAAGCTGAAGTAGCCCAGCATCTTGTAGAACGAGTGGCGTCCAAACTCACCGGCCACTTCCTCGGGGTCGCGCCCAGCGGCAGCCGCTTCCAGCTGATCCTTAATCTTGGACATCGAAACCAGCGAATGAAGAACGTTCAGAATACACAGGATATTCCAGACCTTGCTGTTGTTGTTCAACAGCATGTCCATCTCCTCGTCGGACTTGTCCGTCAACCTTGCCCGGTACTGGGCAAAGTTCTGGAACTGATACACAAACTCATCAATCAGCTCCCACAACCAAATGTCCGGCAACTCGAGCTGAACCGGTTCCTTCGACGGAAGAATGTAGTTGAAAAAGTTACAATAATTGTAGAACGAGTTCAGACGCTGCTCCAGCGAAGGTCCTCCCTGAATCCGGGCGTGCAAATGACGATAGTACAGCTCCTTGTACAGGATCATGAACAGATTGTCGTTGTCCACCAGGTGGGCCACTTCGTCCTCACTTGGCCAAGCCTTCTTCTCAAAGTGCTGCTCGCTCAGCTTCGGGAAGGTATTCTCGTACAGATTCTGGATCTCGTACACAACACCACCCTTGATGACACTGCAAAAGTACACCAGGAACTTTTTAACGTCCTCATGCATCGGATAGAAGGACCGGTCGTATCCGTCGTCCGCGGCCATTTCGTAGCCGTACTCTTCGTAGCCCTGTCGGAAGAAACAACCAAGCAGAAAAGTGAGGTTAGAACGCGGGTTGGTATTTTCCAGGCCGCAAAACATCGGTGTTTTAATCACCGTCCGCCCGGAATTCCACCCTCAAAACTTACCCCCTCGGCATAGTCGTCGTTGGAATACATCCTGGAAGCTGCGGCACTCTTTTTTCACCACGAAATTGGCCAAAAACTACGGAAATTGAGGACACGCAGCGATTTTTGCTGTACGTGTAGGACCGAAGAGAAATTTCAGCGAATGTCGCTGCCTGTGCTGGAGCAGCTGTCAACCCGGTAAAATGCTCGGAAAATTTACCGACTTTTACCGAAGGCGTGGGATAGGAAATGTGGATTTCCCTTTCTAACACGCCTACCCCAAATTATAAAAAAGTGGGTTAAAATTCACAAAAGTGTTTTATTTTTTTATGATCGTACACTGTAACTGAAAATCGCACTTTGCTGAGTTTGTTTTCGCACTTTTTCATACGATTTTTTCAGTTTTCGTGATCGAAAATACTTGGTGGGACAATGGAGCACCCGCAGTCGAGCAGTTTTTGACAGTTCGCTCCATAAGAAATACATTGTAGAAAAAAGCAAAAACTGCTCGAATGGAAATGCTCCATTATGCGTAGAAGTACAACGATGGGACAAACAGACTTGGTGTTGTTTTCACTGAGTTTACGAACAAAGTACTAGATTTTATGTGTTTTTCGAAAAGTAAACGTCAAACTAAACCTAAAAATGACAAAAGGTCAGAATCGACAAAAAATGACATGGGACGTGCATGGGACAATGGAGCACCCGCAGTCGAGCAGTTTTTGACAGTTCGCTCCATAAGAAATACATTGTAGAAAAAAGCAAAAACTGCTCGAATGGAAGTGCTCCATTATGCGTAGAACGGCAGTTTACCAGCTTTCGAAAATTCATAAATAAACAAAGAGTAGAAACAATAAACTGTTGATACATATAAATATTAAGATTGACTATCTAAATTTTTGGAACAAAGAACTTAATACTCAGACTGCTCTAAAAATTTGAATAAAGGTTTATTTTTATTTTCATAAGCCGATAAAAATCAGTGTTCTTAAATTTTAAAATAAAATTATAAAGTCTTAAGTTTGAAAATTCTTAAAATAAAAGAATGAAAATTATAGTCTTTAACCCCTTTACTGCCCAATTTTTTTTTCGATTTTTTTTTATATTTCTCGTGTTCAGGAGGTCATTTTGAGCAACTTTTTAGTTTTTTTAGTTTGCATTTATCATGTTTAGTTTATGTTTGTTTTTAGTAGTATTTGGCCTATGCTACCATCTCCTATCATTACAATTTTCCTTTCTATTTTTTTCATGTTTTTACAGTCACTTTATCCCATTTTTTGCATGTTTTTCACATTTTCTGCTAAAGAATGGCACTATCATTACACTCAAACCCCGTTGGTTTGACACCAACTGTTGTCAAACGAACGGGGTCACTTTTTAGTTTGACACCCCTTCTACACGGAGTTCACACATACTAAAAAACGTTTGTTTTGATAGTATGCGTGAGCGCCGTGTAAAAAGTGACAGTTCGTCACTTTTTAGTTTGACTTTGACCAACCAACGGGGTACAAACTAAAAAAGTGACAAACGAAAAAGTGACCAACCACCGGGGGTTGAGTGTATTTAAATTGTAAAAAGATGCGTAGAGGGATAGTCTAGTACACTACAAAAATTACTGCATACTTCTTTTTACTTAAAATATAAGAAATGTTAGTAAAAAAATACAGCCAATATCGATATATTTTTTTATTCATCCCCTAAAGTACTGACTTTGTAGTTATTTACAACAAAGTTTTACACTGAAACTAAACCAAGGGGGTTGACACTCGATCATTCTGGAATAATTCCAGGATCATTCCGGAATAATTGGAATGATGAGGATGATTTTTCTATTGCATGAGTATTTTCACATAAGCGTGTAAACGTCAAAACATCGGCAACATAAACAATGTTTTTTTGCGTGGTTGGTTGGTTTTTTTTTTCCAAAATCATGTCACGGGTTTGCAATTTGAAACCGGTCCCGGCGGAGGTGTCGGCGCCCAGCCGGTTCCGGAGCTAATCCTGCTAGAAAAGGAAACCAATTCACTGCAAGGACGACCCGTCCCGGACGGAAGAAGTTGTGTTTCCTGCTACTGAAACTGGTCGCCTCCCAACGTGCACCAAGCAACCTGGAAGTGGACCTCGCGGAATTTTCCGGTGGAAGAGGACGAGCTGGTCAAGTGTTTCTAAGTTTACTTAAGTGCACCGGGCGTGTCGAAGGCGGTTCCGATCCGGGAGATAGGGTGGAGAGCGTCGGCAAGTTGGTCACGGTTCGAGGAATCGTTACCCGTTGCACCGAGATGTAGCCCATGATGACGGTGGCCAAGTGTGATCGTTACGGCCTTAGGAAACTACGTCGCACCAACGAGCATCGTTGCACATCACAATGTGCAAACGCAAAATGTCGGTCATCTCGCCGGAACTGTCCGAGTGCATCGTCAACGCGTACGTCAAACTGCCCCACGAGGCACGCAGCAACCACAACTTGACCCGAAACTTGCTGGAAATTTTGCGCCTCTTGATCACCCTTTCCCTACCCCGTCTGGCCGACGAGGTAAACAAAGATGACGTGCAGAGGCCCTACGTCTATTGGAAATGTCCAAGGACTCGCTGAACCAAACCGATCAATTTTTTTTAATTCTCAGAGCGCTAGTGCGGGAGTTGGCCGGGGTGAACAAGACGGCCAAGATCTTGGACGCGATGGAGCGCTGCCCGATTATTGTCTTATTTGTCTTCTATCTTTTTCATCCAGGTGGTTCGAATGTTTGCTCTTAATACAATGTTGTAAGAGAATAAATTGAGTTTTATAAGGAATAAATGTATACTTTGAATAAACTTTATTTTATTTTTAAATCCTCTAACATCCAAAGCTGTTTACCAAGCTTTAATATCCCGATCAAAGTCATCCTCACCGTTTTCATCCAGACCTCCCCACCAGAACCAGCGAACCCATCTCTCCGGTCACCGATCCGATGTCCCGAAACACGAATACGTGTCGAAGAAGGTCTTCGTCGGACCGGTTCACCATAAGACGACGCAGGACGTTGTTTTTCACATCAGTGCATTATTACAATTCTCAATACTTTTTGGGTCCAGGCCAGCAAGCCTGGAAATGTTGGGAGACGTTTCCAAATGTGCCAAGTCTGATACCATCGAGGATGTACATCCACATAACTCCAGAGCTTCTTTGTGCATCTTCGTCGAAAGTTGACCCGTGTAGGTCAGTGAGTTCTTGAGGTCAGCTCACGCACGAGTTGATCCAGCTTGTGTTTCTGCGAACGTTCCGTCGCGTGCTCGTCCCAGCTTCGGATCGTAGAACACTCGGCATTGCCGGTCGCCGTCCGGCAGTTAACACTTTTTGTTCTGCACTTCGATGTTTTGAACGGCGCATTGAACTGAGCCTTGCCGCCTTCCTCGGGTCATCCACTGGCTCAGATATTCCAGCCGGTCTTTGCCCGTGTTTCCCGATAGCCAATCCTCCGTTCGGTGCTTCGTTGGTTCGATGTAAAGGTCGATCGGCTTGTACGACATGTACCGGTTCCAGGTTTCCGGGTTGGCCACGTCGCGGGGAAGGGGGTTACGACAGGGCGCTTTTTGGATTCTTCCTGGTTTCCTGGGCGGCCTGCTGCATGGATGGGTTCTCCGTCAGAAGAGCCATCTTGTTGGCGAGGCCTGAGCCTCCAGCGGTTAACGCAAAGACCCGGATTGTATAAAGATTGTTGTTCCTTCGACAGAGGAGGTTACTGCGGACGTGCCGGAGATGTTTTGTTCATGTCCTGAAAGAGAAATCTTTGTTAAAACCATCCAACTTGTTAAAAAAGGAAAAAAAAACTGCAAAGACCTTCGTCGCAGTCGCGCGCCAGCCGCACGTATGTTCTTGCCATCCGGCCACAACACTGGTGAATTGTACACTTTGACGCCGTACAGTTCTTGTTGGCGCCCTCACCCCCCCCCCCATCCTCTTGGTGGCGTGGACCTTCTTGTTGGTTAGGCTTCTTCGTGGCAGCCTTCTTCGTTCCGGCCGCGCCCTTATTCTAGGCAGCAGCAGCTCCAGTTGCACTGGGGTTGGTTTCTTGGCGATGACCGCAGACTTCTTGGCCTTGGCGTTGGCATCAGCAGCCTTTTCCGCTGTTCCCTTCTTGAAGCAGAACCCTTCTTGGTTAGTTCGGTCTTGGGGCAGCGGCCAGATTCATCTTGCCTCCCTCAGCAGCCTTCATGCCTTCTTTACCATGCTGTACAAAATCTCCAGGTAGTCGTGGTTGAGGAAGAAATATCCAGCGCGTCCTAGATCCGCTAGCAGCCGAGCAGCACCGATGCGGTTGTCCATCTTCCCCATCCGGTTATTGTGGGCCTCCATGCTCAGCAGCACCACTGGGTGCGTGATTCTGACAGCTTCCGGTTCCAGGTTATCTACCTCGGTCAGTTGTAGTAGATTCCGGCGGGATTTCGCCTTGAACTTTTGCGGACAATTAAATTTTTCAGCGACATACGATTTGATTTAAGTAGCATGTTTACTTTTTTTCGCAGTTTGACAGAAGATCAGCGCTAACACGCAAAAATTAAATTAGCAATAATTTTGCAAAAATGGAATCATTCCACCATCATTCTAGAATAATTCTGGAATGAACGGAATGATTCGAATAAAAATATTCGATGTGTCAACCCCCTTGAACTAAACTCATGATTGATTATATATGTACACTGCACATATCCAATCTTCAATGTAACGTAATAAAACCTATGACTCATCATATTAATCTCTATATCCAGAGTTTTTTTTTTGAAAAGGACCAATAAACCATTGTCTTTCATATGTTTATAGGACCTAATCAAAAAAAACTCGAGATATGGTTAATAAATATTCTTTACAAGCAATTTTCTTAGATTTTATATGCGTATGCTTATAACCGAATTTTACTCATGCTCGATGAAAAATATTGCTTTGGCAAGTATGATTCGTGAGCTCCGCATATAACATCTATATGCGAGATACTATAGAATTTTGCAGTGTGCTTTTTTACATGAAACTTATATGCAAGGTTCACAACATTTATGAATGTGTGCCAAAATGTGTACAAAATTGCATGCGCGTGTGTGTCAGCCAGCAGCAACAGCCGCGGTTCATTTAGTCTTTTGTTAAACTGCCGTGTGCCTCAAACTTGATATTCCGCGGACCGAGATGGCAGACGGTTCCGGCACGAAGGTGGTTCAGAGGGTCCAGTTCACCAATCAGATGCAGAGCCTGTTTGGCCACACAGGTAAGTTCCGGCTGTATTCGACGATGCAGGGCGTGTGCTGTTCGAGGGTGTCCCGGATTTGCCACGTCGATTACTTTGATAGCAGCTTCGGGTGCTGATTGTGATTTCCTTTCAGGAAGTCAACTGGACGCTGGTTCCGGGACTGCACAACAACGGCGGGCCGTGCAGATTGCATCCGAAGGTGGCGAACCGCAACGTCGGAGTGGTTCCGAACCAGGTTTGTAGAAGAGAAGTGTGTTTTGTGGTGATAACGATGCTAAAAGCGTTTTTCTTTTACAGATCGTTAAAACAATCGATCTAAAACTGGACAAGTACAATCTTCCAGGCTATCCACCGCTGCCGGTCAACCTTGACTCGAAAAAGATCGAGTGTTTGAAGATCTGAAGGACCACTTCAAGCAGCCGGTGAGGTCAAGGACGCACGGTGTGCCGAAAACCGGGCTCAACCGGCCGGAAACAAAGAGCAACGAGGCAGCCGCTCGAGAAGACTCTACGCCCGGAATCGGTCACACTCGAAGCGATTTCCTCCAAGCAACAAACAGCTCTGTTCAAGGAACCGCCAAAGCACTCCAAGTCCTGCCATTGTAGTTCAATAAAAGTTAACAATTTGATCAAAACTTTTTTTTTTATATAATTAGGAAAGAAAAATAAAACCTCAGTTCGACATGAGAAGTAATCCATAGTAATAAAATGCATAACTATTAAAATACAATTGAAAATTAATTAAAAATCAAGAGTGTTAATCTTACATGCTATATGCGGGTGCATATCCCCAAATCATTCAATCTGTGAGCATTGCATATACTTTTCATGTGCCGAGAACATACATTTTATATGCAGTAGCATATTTCAATTTCTTATCCATTTATATGCAGTGCTCACACAGTTCATGTGCAACGCATATACCGGTCAAATGCAGAGGCATTCTGCAAAAAACTATATGCGAAACTAATAGCAGCAATCATGATATTTATTTCAGTGTACTATTTCTACAATCAGATTCTTGCAGGATTGGGTCCGTAAGTTTCACAATTTTGGAATAAAGGCTGATACGCAGATGGGAAGGAACGCAAAACTCCATACAAAAAAACGCCCAAGAAACGGTCAAGGAAAGGGTCACGAAAAGATTTTTCTTAAGCGGTACGCAGCTGAAAAGTAACAGAAACGGAAAGATTGCGTTTGACGTTTCTTCGCGCGGTGCTTGTTTGTAATATGTTTTGATGAAAAAATCAAAGAATTGTAATTTTCCTTTTTGAATGCGACTGATAATTACAAACGTTTTAATAATTTTGTATTGGATATAATAATATTTAAAATTCTCGACGAATCTCAAAAAGCAGAATATTGAAACCGAGATTGAAACTAAAAGGACAGATTAAGTTTTTTGGTCGAAATGGAGTAGAAAAAGAAGTTGTCTTTATAGATGTCGGCCATCGTGTCACCAACAATTTATTGCTAGTACCAACCAGCTACCTCTGGATTATGAGTCCCCTGCGCTGTCCGATTTATCCACACTCGCGGGACCAAAAGTAAATCAGAGTGAATTTAAACTTGACAATAATCATACAAATATCTATGTTCTTACTGAAAATACAATAATAATCTGAAATTTTGGAATCCAACCAAACAACAAATTCAAAAAGATGAAAAAAAACAAACATTTCAGAAATTTCAAATAACTTTTTTTTTAAATAATAAAGAAAATTTCAACTGAAATTTGGAAAATCAAAATTAAAAATATGCAGAATTGAATAATAATTTTAATATTAAAGTTTTTTATAAATTCAATAGATCAAAAATGTTAAAATTCGAAACGAATGTACAAGTCGAAATTCCAAAAGTTTAAAAAATCGGAAATATAGAAATTCGTAAATACAAATTTACGAAAACCTCAAAATTATAACAATCGAAAACTCTATTTCTTCCAAAATTAAATAATCTAGAATGAAAATTTAAGAATAAAGAATTTAAAAAAAATAATAATTTAAGAATTTAAGAATTTAAGAATTTAAGAATTTAAGAATTTAAGAATTTAAGAATTTAAGAATTTAAGAATTTAAGAATTTAAGAATTTAAGAATTTAAGAATTTAAGAATTTAAGAATTTAAGAATTTAAGAATTTAAGAATTTAAGAATTTAAGAATTTAAGAATTTAAGAATTTAAGAATTTAAGAATTTAAGAATTTAAGAATTTAAGAATTTAAGAATTTAAGAATTTAAGAATTTAAGAATTTAAGAATTTAAGAATTTAAGAATTTAAGAATTTAAGAATTTAAGAATTTAAGAATTTAAGAATTTAAGAATTTAAGAATTTAAGAATTTAAGAATTTAAGAATTTAAGAATTTAAGAATTTAAGAATTTAAGAATTTAAGAATTTAAGAATTTAAGAATTTAAGAATTTAAGAATTTAAGAATTTAAGAATTTAAGAATTTAAGAATTTAAGAATTTAAGAATTTAAGAATTTAAGAATTTAAGAATTTAAGAATTTAAGAATTTAAGAATTTAAGAATTTAAGAATTTAAGAATTTAAGAATTTAAGAATTTAAGAATTTAAGAATTTAAGAATTTAAGAATTTAAGAATTTAAGAATTTAAGAATTTAAGAATTTAAGAATTTAAGAATTTAAGAATTTAAGAATTTAAGAATTTAAGAATTTAAGAATTTAAGAATTTAAGAATTTAAGAATTTAAGAATTTAAGAATTTAAGAATTTAAGAATTTAAGAATTTAAGAATTTAAGAATTTAAGAATTTAAGAATTTAAGAATTTAAGAATTTAAGAATTTAAGAATTTAAGAATTTAAGAATTTAAGAATTTAAGAATTTAAGAATTTAAGAATTTAAGAATTTAAGAATTTAAGAATTTAAGAATTTAAGAATTTAAGAATTTAAGAATTTAAGAATTTAAGAATTTAAGAATTTAAGAATTTAAGAATTTAAGAATTTAAGAATTTAAGAATTTAAGAATTTAAGAATTTAAGAATTTAAGAATTTAAGAATTTAAGAATTTAAGAATTTAAGAATTTAAGAATTTAAGAATTTAAGAATTTAAGAATTTAAGAATTTAAGAATTTAAGAATTTAAGAATTTAAGAATTTAAGAATTTAAGAATTTAAGAATTTAAGAATTTAAGAATTTAAGAATTTAAGAATTTAAGAATTTAAGAATTTAAGAATTTAAGAATTTAAGAATTTAAGAATTTAAGAATTTAAGAATTTAAGAATTTAAGAATTTAAGAATTTAAGAATTTAAGAATTTAAGAATTTAAGAATTTAAGAATTTAAGAATTTAAGAATTTAAGAATTTAAGAATTTAAGAATTTAAGAATTTAAGAATTTAAGAATTTAAGAATTTAAGAATTTAAGAATTTAAGAATTTAAGAATTTAAGAATTTAAGAATTTAAGAATTTAAGAATTTAAGAATTTAAGAATTTAAGAATTTAAGAATTTAAGAATTTAAGAATTTAAGAATTTAAGAATTTAAGAATTTAAGAATTTAAGAATTTAAGAATTTAAGAATTTAAGAATTTAAGAATTTAAGAATTTAAGAATTTAAGAATTTAAGAATTTAAGAATTTAAGAATTTAAGAATTTAAGAATTTAAGAATTTAAGAATTTAAGAATTTAAGAATTTAAGAATTTAAGAATTTAAGAATTTAAGAATTTAAGAATTTAAGAATTTAAGAATTTAAGAATTTAAGAATTTAAGAATTTAAGAATTTAAGAATTTAAGAATTTAAGAATTTAAGAATTTAAGAATTTAAGAATTTAAGAATTTAAGAATTTAAGAATTTAAGAATTTAAGAATTTAAGAATTTAAGAATTTAAGAATTTAAGAATTTAAGAATTTAAGAATTTAAGAATTTAAGAATTTAAGAATTTAAGAATTTAAGAATTTAAGAATTTAAGAATTTAAGAATTTAAGAATTTAAGAATTTAAGAATTTAAGAATTTAAGAATTTAAGAATTTAAGAATTTAAGAATTTAAGAATTTAAGAATTTAAGAATTTAAGAATTTAAGAATTTAAGAATTTAAGAATTTAAGAATTTAAGAATTTAAGAATTTAAGAATTTAAGAATTTAAGAATTTAAGAATTTAAGAATTTAAGAATTTAAGAATTTAAGAATTTAAGAATTTAAGAATTTAAGAATTTAAGAATTTAAGAATTTAAGAATTTAAGAATTTAAGAATTTAAGAATTTAAGAATTTAAGAATTTAAGAATTTAAGAATTTAAGAATTTAAGAATTTAAGAATTTAAGAATTTAAGAATTTAAGAATTTAAGAATTTAAGAATTTAAGAATTTAAGAATTTAAGAATTTAAGAATTTAAGAATTTAAGAATTTAAGAATTTAAGAATTTAAGAATTTAAGAATTTAAGAATTTAAGAATTTAAGAATTTAAGAATTTAAGAATTTAAGAATTTAAGAATTTAAGAATTTAAGAATTTAAGAATTTAAGAATTTAAGAATTTAAGAATTTAAGAATTTAAGAATTTAAGAATTTAAGAATTTAAGAATTTAAGAATTTAAGAATTTAAGAATTTAAGAATTTAAGAATTTAAGAATTTAAGAATTTAAGAATTTAAGAATTTAAGAATTTAAGAATTTAAGAATTTAAGAATTTAAGAATTTAAGAATTTAAGAATTTAAGAATTTAAGAATTTAAGAATTTAAGAATTTAAGAATTTAAGAATTTAAGAATTTAAGAATTTAAGAATTTAAGAATTTAAGAATTTAAGAATTTAAGAATTTAAGAATTTAAGAATTTAAGAATTTAAGAATTTAAGAATTTAAGAATTTAAGAATTTAAGAATTTAAGAATTTAAGAATTTAAGAATTTAAGAATTTAAGAATTTAAGAATTTAAGAATTTAAGAATTTAAGAATTTAAGAATTTAAGAATTTAAGAATTTAAGAATTTAAGAATTTAAGAATTTAAGAATTTAAGAATTTAAGAATTTAAGAATTTAAGAATTTAAGAATTTAAGAATTTAAGAATTTAAGAATTTAAGAATTTAAGAATTAATTAAGAATTTAAGAATTTAAGAATTTAAGAATTTAAGAATTTAAGAATTTAAGAATTTAAGAATTTAAGAATTTAAGAATTTAAGAATTTAAGAATTTAAGAATTTAAGAATTTAAGAATTTAAGAATTTAAGAATTTAAGAATTTAAGAATTTAAGAATTTAAGAATTTAAGAATTTAAGAATTTAAGAATTTAAGAATTTAAGAATTTAAGAATTTAAGAATTTAAGAATTTAAGAATTTAAGAATTTAAGAATTTAAGAATTTAAGAATATAAGAATTTAAGAAATTAAGAATTTAAGAATTTAAGAATTTAAGAATTTAAGAATTTAAGAATTTAAGAATTTAAGAATTTAAGAATTTAAGAATTTAAGAATTTAAGAATTTAAGAATAACCTCAAACCATAAAGCACATAACCATATACGCCAAACCTCCAAACCGCCAAACCTCCAAACCTCCAAAACTCCAAAACCTCCAAACCTCCAAACCTCCAAACCGCCAAACCTCCAAACCTCCAAACCGCCAAACCTCCAAACCTCCAAAACCTCCAAACCGCCAAACCTCCAAACCTCCAAACCGCCAAACCTCCAAACCTCCAAACCGCCAAACCTCCAAACCTCCAAACCTCCAAACCGCCAAACCTCCAAACCTCCAAACCTCCAAACCTCCAAACCTCCAAACCTCCAAACCTCCAAACCGCCAAACCTCCAAACCTCCAAACCTCCAAACCGCCAAACCTCCAAACCTCCAAACCTCCAAACCTCCAAACCTCCAAACCTCCAAACCTCCAAAACCTCCAAACCTCCAAACCGCCAAACCTCCAAACCTCCAAACCTCCAAACCTCCAAACCTCCAAAACCTCCAAACCTCCAAACCTCCAAACCGTCCAAACCTCCAAACCTCCAAACCTCCAAACCGCCAAACCTCCAAACCTCCAAACCTCCAAACCTCCAAACCTCCAAACCTCCAAACCTCCAAACCTCCAAACCTCCAAACCTCCAAACCTCCAAACCTCCAAACCTCCAAACCTCCAAACCTCCAAACCTCCAAACCTCCAAACCTCCAAACCTCCAAACCTCCAAACCTCCAAACCTCCAAACCTCCAAACCTCCAAACCTCCAAACCTCCAAACCTCCAAACCGCCAAACCTCCAAACCTCCAAACCTCCAAACCTCCAAACCTCCAAACCTCCAAACCTCCAAACCGCCAAACCTCCAAACCTCCAAACCTCCAAACCTCCAAACCTCCAAACCTCCAAACCTCCAAACCTCCAAACCTCCAAACCTCCAAACCTCCAAACCTCCAAACCTCCAAACCTCCAAACCTCCAAACCTCCAAACCTCCAAACCTCCAAACCTCCAAACCTCCAAACCTCCAAACCTCCAAACCTCCAAACCTCCAAACCTCCAAACCTCCAAACCTCCAAACCTCCAAACCTCCAAACCTCCAAACCTCCAAACCTCCAAACCTCCAAACCTCCAAACCTCCAAACCCCAACCTCCAAACCTCCAAACCTCCAAACCCCAAACCCCCAAACCTCCAAACCCCCAAACCTCCAAACCTCCAAACCTCCAAACCCCAAACCCACAAACCTCCAAACCACCAAACCTCCAACCCCAAACCTCCAAACACCCAACCTCCAACACCCCAACCCCAAACCCCAAACCCCAAACCACCCAACCCAAACCCCAACACCCCAAACCACCAAACCCCAAACCACCCAAACCACCCAACCACCAAACCACCAAACCCCAAACCCCAAACCCAAACCTCCAAACCACCAAAACCCAAACCACCAAACCCCAACCACCAAACCACCCAACCACCAAACCACCAAACACCCCAACCACCCAACCACCCCCCCACAAACCACAAACCACCAAACCACCAACCCACATACCACCATCACCCAACCACCAAACCACTAAACCATCACACCACCAAACCCCAAACCACCCAACCACCACACCTCCACACACCTAACCAAACCACCCAACCACCAAACCACTAATACACCAAACCCCATTACCACAATACCACCAACCCACCTAACCCCCTAACCACCATACCACCCTACCTACCAATCCACCAATACCACCCATCCTACCCATCCACCATTACCAACCCACCTATTCCACCAATCCCACCTATCCTAATATACCTACATAATCATAATTACCTTACATTACTAAATAACTAATTTCACTAATATCATAATTCCCAAATTTCCTAATTCCCTAATTTCCCTAAATCCTAAATAATTTCCTAATTTCCATAATTACCATAATATTTTTAATTTCCTTATTTCATAATTACATATTTTTTTAATTTTAGTTTTTCTTGTTTTAGAATTTAAGAATTTCTAAATTTGCTATTATTTATTGATTTCTTAATTTTGTTTATAATTGTTGTTAAAAGTTCTTAAATAAACATTTTTAATCAAATTAATTTTAAGTTTTGAATATTTTTAATCTTTTTATTTTTTCCTCGAAAGAACCTCAAGCGCGCACACCGTCAATCGCGCTCTTACCAAACTGTCAACTTTTCTTGGGGGGGTCACGAAAAGAACACGCAACATTTCTTGACCGCGTTCCTTCCGATCAGCATACCGTACTTAAGAAGACAACAACTTCCTTGCACTGAGCAAAACTTACACAGCTCAACGAAGTGTTCTACACATGATCTGGCCCTGCTGTACAGAGCACTCAAATATTAATCGCAAAACACTTGAAATTTCGGTGATTGGCCATGAAATAATGTCAATAGCCAAACACTTGAATTTTAAATGGTGTTGAAAAATAAAAGTACGTACAAGCGATTTACAGGTTCTCGCTTGCTAGTCGTGCACGCTACCACTGCGCCGGCCGGCCAGTTGAAGACGGGAGAGTTTTTTGTGCTATTGGTTCTTGCCTTGCTTCTAGCCTTCGATGAAAGTCGCGCAAAAATCAATCAGTGAAACACTTTAAATTCATGTGGATAATCACGTTGACTTTGAATAGTGCCTGTTTTGGGTAGATCTTAAGATCATTTTCAAGTGTTTTGCTCATCACTTTGAATAGTTCAAGACGGTGGGACAAATTCATGAGCAAAACAATTGAAAAGCTTGAGCCACCCGAATGAAAATAACATGTTAAAAAATACCAAAAAGTCAACCACCCAAACACTTGCATTTGATAGTGGTTTGGATTGATGTTGAAACACAAACCAATTAGATCTACGATGTGACTTTATTCAATCATTCAAGTGTTTGGGCACTTGAATAAAAAGTGTGGCATATTTTCAGTGTGGTTGTTGTGCACCCTTAAAATGAAAAATAAAAAAAAGTGATCAGAAATGGTTATTAATCGTGTTTTTAACCGTTGTATATAAAAATTGATACAGGGTTTAGGACCCTATTTAATTCAATTTAATGAGAGTGTTAACATTCCTATCCCTTCGAGCCGCGAGCTAGCGATTTTCCCTTTTTCCGACGTTTGTGTGAAAATTGGCGATTTGCATGCGAACGAAAACGTCAGTCATCGTGCTTTGAGTTTCATTTTCCGCGAGAGAGTGCAGTCGAGAGTCGCGAGTACGGAAATGAAAGAAACGTAGCGTAGAATCTGTAGCTTTTCAAGTGATTGTCCCACGCCTTGAACTATTCAAAAGTGATGAGCAAAAACACTTGAAAAATGAAATCTTAAGTTCTACCCAAAACAGGCAACTTATTCAAAGTCACCGTGAATTATCCACATGAATTTAATGTGTATTCCCACTGATTGATTTTTGCGCGACTTTCATCGAAGGCTAGAAGCAAGGCAAGAACCAATAGCACAAAAAACTCTCCCGTCTTCAACTGGCCGGCCGGCGCAGTGGTAGCGTGCACGACTAGCAAGCGAGAACCTGTAAATCGCTTGTACGTACTTTTATTTTTCAACACCATTTAAAATTCAAGTGTTTGGCTATTGACATTATTTCATGGCCAATCACCGAAATTTCAAGTGTTTTGCGATTAATATTTGAGTGCTCTGTACAGCAGGGCCAGATCATGTGTAGAACACTTCGTTGAGCTGTGTAAGTTTTGCTCAGTGCAAGGAAGTTGTTGTCTTCTTAAGTACGGTATGCTGATCGGAAGGAACGCGGTCAAGAAATGTTGCGTGTTCTTTTCGTGACCCCCCCAAGAAAAGTTGACAGTTCGGTATGAGCGCGATTGACGGTGTGCGCGCTTGAGGTTCTTTCGAGGAAAAAATAAAAAGATTAAAAATATTCAAAAGTTAAAATTAAATAGATTTTAACAACAATTATAAACAAAATTAAGAAATCAATAAATAAAAGCAAATTTAGAAATTCTTAAATTCTAAAACAAGAAAAACTAAAATTTAAAAAAAAAATGTAATTATGAAATAAAGAAATTAAAAAACTATGTAATTATGAAACAAGGAAATTAAAAAATTAGGAAATTAGGAATCCAGGCCTAATTTGGAAATTATGATATAAGCAAATTAGTTAAATAAAGCAAATAAGAAAATTATGAAATTAGGAAATTAGGAAATTTATATGTAAGGAAATTAGGATGTTAGGAAGTTAGGAAATTTGGAAATTAGGAAGTTAGGAAATTAAATTAGGAAATTAGAATATTAGGAAGTGTGGAAGTTAGGAAGTTAGGAAATTGGGAAATTAGGATATCAGGAAACTAGGAAATTAGGAAGTTAAGAAGTTAGGAAGTTAGGAAATTAGGAAGTTAGGAAATTAGGAAATCAGGAAATTAGGAAGCTAGGAAATTAAGAAATCATTTAAGAATTAAATTCTTAAATTCTTAAATTCAAATTAGAAATCGTGAAATTAGGAAATTAAATTCTAGAAATTATTAGGATTAGAATTAGGAATTAGAATTTAGGAAATTAGAATTAGGAAATTGGAAATCAGAATTTTAGAAGTTAGAAGTTAAAATCGGAAATTTGAAGTATGAAATTATGAAATTCTTAGATATTCGGAAACTAGAAATTAGAAGTTAGAAATTTGAAATTATAAAATAAATTGTACAAATGTTTAATTTTTTCTAATTCTTAATTCTTAAATTCTTAAATTCTTAAATTCTTAAATTCTTAAATTCTTAAATTCTTAAATTCTTAAATTCTTAAATTCTTAAATTCTTAAATTCTTAAATTCTTAAATTCTTAAATTCTTAAATTCTTAAATTCTTAAATTCTTAAATTCTTAAATTCTTAAATTCTTAAATTCTTAAATTCTTAAATTCTTAAATTCTTAAATTCTTAAATTCTTAAATTCTTAAATTCTTAAATTCTTAAATTCTTAAATTCTTAAATTCTTAAATTCTTAAATTCTTAAATTCTTAAATTCTTAAATTCTTAAATTCTTAAATTCTTAAATTCTTAAATTCTTAAATTCTTAAATTCTTAAATTCTTAAATTCTTAAATTCTTAAATTCTTAAATTCTTAAATTCTTAAATTCTTAAATTCTTAAATTCTTAAATTCTTAAATTCTTAAATTCTTAAATTCTTAAATTCTTAAATTCTTAAATTCTTAAATTCTTAAATTCTTAAATTCTTAAATTCTTAAATTCTTAAATTCTTAAATTCTTAAATTCTTAAATTCTTAAATTCTTAAATTCTTAAATTCTTAAATTCTTAAATTCTTAAATTCTTAAATTCTTAAATTCTTAAATTCTTAAATTCTTAAATTCTTAAATTCTTAAATTCTTAAATTCTTAAATTCTTAAATTCTTAAATTCTTAAATTCTTAAATTCTTAAATTCTTAAATTCTTAAATTCTTAAATTCTTAAATTCTTAAATTCTTAAATTCTTAAATTCTTAAATTCTTAAATTCTTAAATTCTTAAATTCTTAAATTCTTAAATTCTTAAATTCTTAAATTCTTAAATTCTTAAATTCTTAAATTCTTAAATTCTTAAATTCTTAAATTCTTAAATTCTTAAATTCTTAAATTCTTAAATTCTTAAATTCTTAAATTCTTAAATTCTTAAATTCTTAAATTCTTAAATTCTTAAATTCTTAAATTCTTAAATTCTTAAATTCTTAAATTCTTAAATTCTTAAATTCTTAAATTCTTAAATTCTTAAATTCTTAAATTCTTAAATTCTTAAATTCTTAAATTCTTAAATTCTTAAATTCTTAAATTCTTAAATTCTTAAATTCTTAAATTCTTAAATTCTTAAATTCTTAAATTCTTAAATTCTTAAATTCTTAAATTCTTAAATTCTTAAATTCTTAAATTCTTAAATTCTTAAATTCTTAAATTCTTAAATTCTTAAATTCTTAAATTCTTAAATTCTTAAATTCTTAAATTCTTAAATTCTTAAATTCTTAAATTCTTAAATTCTTAAATTCTTAAATTCTTAAATTCTTAAATTCTTAAATTCTTAAATTCTTAAATTCTTAAATTCTTAAATTCTTAAATTCTTAAATTCTTAAATTCTTAAATTCTTAAATTCTTAAATTCTTAAATTCTTAAATTCTTAAATTCTTAAATTCTTAAATTCTTAAATTCTTAAATTCTTAAATTCTTAAATTCTTAAATTCTTAAATTCTTAAATTCTTAAATTCTTAAATTCTTAAATTCTTAAATTCTTAAATTCTTAAATTCTTAAATTCTTAAATTCTTAAATTCTTAAATTCTTAAATTCTTAAATTCTTAAATTCTTAAATTCTTAAATTCTTAAATTCTTAAATTCTTAAATTCTTAAATTCTTAAATTCTTAAATTCTTAAATTCTTAAATTCTTAAATTCTTAAATTCTTAAATTCTTAAATTCTTAAATTCTTAAATTCTTAAATTCTTAAATTCTTAAATTCTTAAATTCTTAAATTCTTAAATTCTTAAATTCTTAAATTCTTAAATTCTTAAATTCTTAAATTCTTAAATTCTTAAATTCTTAAATTCTTAAATTCTTAAATTCTTAAATTCTTAAATTCTTAAATTCTTAAATTCTTAAATTCTTAAATTCTTAAATTCTTAAATTCTTAAATTCTTAAATTCTTAAATTCTTAAATTCTTAAATTCTTAAATTCTTAAATTCTTAAATTCTTAAATTCTTAAATTCTTAAATTCTTAAATTCTTAAATTCTTAAATTCTTAAATTCTTAAATTCTTAAATTCTTAAATTCTTAAATTCTTAAATTCTTAAATTCTTAAATTCTTAAATTCTTAAATTCTTAAATTCTTAAATTCTTAAATTCTTAAATTCTTAAATTCTTAAATTCTTAAATTCTTAAATTCTTAAATTCTTAAATTCTTAAATTCTTAAATTCTTAAATTCTTAAATTCTTAAATTCTTAAATTCTTAAATTCTTAAATTCTTAAATTCTTAAATTCTTAAATTCTTAAATTCTTAAATTCTTAAATTCTTAAATTCTTAAATTCTTAAATTCTTAAATTCTTAAATTCTTAAATTCTTAAATTCTTAAATTCTTAAATTCTTAAATTCTTAAATTCTTAAATTCTTAAATTCTTAAATTCTTAAATTCTTAAATTCTTAAATTCTTAAATTCTTAAATTCTTAAATTCTTAAATTCTTAAATTCTTAAATTCTTAAATTCTTAAATTCTTAAATTCTTAAATTCTTAAATTCTTAAATTCTTAAATTCTTAAATTCTTAAATTCTTAAATTCTTAAATTCTTAAATTCTTAAATTCTTAAATTCTTAAATTCTTAAATTCTTAAATTCTTAAATTCTTAAATTCTTAAATTCTTAAATTCTTAAATTCTTAAATTCTTAAATTCTTAAATTCTTAAATTCTTAAATTCTTAAATTCTTAAATTCTTAAATTCTTAAATTCTTAAATTCTTAAATTCTTAAATTCTTAAATTCTTAAATTCTTAAATTCTTAAATTCTTAAATTCTTAAATTCTTAAATTCTTAAATTCTTAAATTCTTAAATTCTTAAATTCTTAAATTCTTAAATTCTTAAATTCTTAAATTCTTAAATTCTTAAATTCTTAAATTCTTAAATTCTTAAATTCTTAAATTCTTAAATTCTTAAATTCTTAAATTCTTAAATTCTTAAATTCTTAAATTCTTAAATTCTTAAATTCTTAAATTCTTAAATTCTTAAATTCTTAAATTCTTAAATTCTTAAATTCTTAAATTCTTAAATTCTTAAATTCTTAAATTCTTAAATTCTTAAATTCTTAAATTCTTAAATTCTTAAATTCTTAAATTCTTAAATTCTTAAATTCTTAAATTCTTAAATTCTTAAATTCTTAAATTCTTAAATTCTTAAATTCTTAAATTCTTAAATTCTTAAATTCTTAAATTCTTAAATTCTTAAATTCTTAAATTCTTAAATTCTTAAATTCTTAAATTCTTAAATTCTTAAATTCTTAAATTCTTAAATTCTTAAATTCTTAAATTCTTAAATTCTTAAATTCTTAAATTCTTAAATTCTTAAATTCTTAAATTCTTAAATTCTTAAATTCTTAAATTCTTAAATTCTTAAATTCTTAAATTCTTAAATTCTTAAATTCTTAAATTCTTAAATTCTTAAATTCTTAAATTCTTAAATTCTTAAATTCTTAAATTCTTAAATTCTTAAATTCTTAAATTCTTAAATTCTTAAATTCTTAAATTCTTAAATTCTTAAATTCTTAAATTCTTAAATTCTTAAATTCTTAAATTCTTAAATTCTTAAATTCTTAAATTCTTAAATTCTTAAATTCTTAAATTCTTAAATTCTTAAATTCTTAAATTCTTAAATTCTTAAATTCTTAAATTCTTAAATTCTTAAATTCTTAAATTCTTAAATTCTTAAATTCTTAAATTCTTAAATTCTTAAATTCTTAAATTCTTAAATTCTTAAATTCTTAAATTCTTAAATTCTTAAATTCTTAAATTCTTAAATTCTTAAATTCTTAAATTCTTAAATTCTTAAATTCTTAAATTCTTAAATTCTTAAATTCTTAAATTCTTAAATTCTTAAATTCTTAAATTCTTAAATTCTTAAATTCTTAAATTCTTAAATTCTTAAATTCTTAAATTCTTAAATTCTTAAATTCTTAAATTCTTAAATTCTTAAATTCTTAAATTCTTAAATTCTTAAATTCTTAAATTCTTAAATTCTTAAATTCTTAAATTCTTAAATTCTTAAATTCTTAAATTCTTAAATTCTTAAATTCTTAAATTCTTAAATTCTTAAATTCTTAAATTCTTAAATCTTAAATTCTTAAATTCTTAAATTCTTAAATTCTTAAATTCTTAAATTCTTAAATTCTTAAATCTTGAAAATCTTAATTTCTTAAAGTTTTAAATTCTTAATTTATTCTTAAATTCTTAAATTTCATAAATTCATATTCTCAAATTCTTAAATTTTTAAATTCTTGAATTTTTAAATTCCTAAATTCTTAAATACTTAAATTCTTAAGTACTTATTTAAATTCCTAAATTCTTAAATTCTTACATTCTTACATTCTTACATTCTTCAATTCATCAATTCTTTAATTCTTCAATTCTTAAATTTTAAATTCTTAAATTCTTAACTTAATTCTTAAATTCTTAAATTCTTAAATT